>NC_092424.1:59977358-60129598 GCF_036169615.1 Heliangelus exortis
TAAGGGAAAGTGCTGCTAACAGGCTCCCTGTGAGGATGTAACAACTTGTACATTAAAGAAATAGAATCTCTGAAGAGAAAGCCAATCTACTATTTGATGCCCAATACTTGGTCTAACTCATGCAATATTATTGTAACTGGTTTCTAGAGATCACTGCAATTAAGATACGAAGTTTACACCAGAATGAAAATATTTCCTGCCTGAAGATGGAAAATAAGTCCAGATGGTGTAAAATGGCTTTATCATGACAGCAAATCAAAGCAGCTTTCTTTTTCATAGGTCAAAAATAAATTTTCTTTTATATAACATTATTAATGTCAGCATGCAGGGTTGGGGTTTTTTTTTTCTTAAATTTTCCTCCTTCCCTCTCTCAGATTCTTATTTCCTCCCCCTCAAATTGTCTGAATCTAAATAACAGTCAAAGGGAAACAAGTCTAGACCAAAGTTACTGTAAATTCTTGAAAGATCTACCATCTCCTCAATCCTGCAATGAGGATGCAGTATGAGTCTGTGCCCTAGTTTCACCTCCATGTGCAAGATGGCAGAAGGATGAGAGAGAAAGCCCATGTGGTTTGACCTCCACCAGCATCTCCATTTTCTCCCCTGAGGTGACCATGGGCTCACTTCACAATTTGTTAGCCAAATTATTAATCTGAAAGAGGAAAAATACTCTTTTTCTTTTTAGTTGTGAGGTATGTATGGCCTACAGTTCTTCTGGTTATTGTTAAATAGAGAAATAGGTAGTTGAATGTGAGCTCAACTATTTGAGTTTCTCAGACAGTAGAATTAACTATATGCATGCCAGTTTTGTTAAGCTTGTTATTATAAAGGTTCTAACCCAATTTTCACAGTATATTTTGACACAAGGATCACTAAACCTCTTCAGTTGGAAATGGACTGTACACTTGCAAAAGGTGCCTGTTCTTACTACGATGTTCCATTAAGCCTTTCCAAGTACTCTAACAAATACAGAAAGTCTTGGAGTTGAAAGCAACTGATACAAATTAAAGATTATCTGCTTATCTGCAGGTGGATAAGGTGCCAAAATGCAGTTCAGCACTGCTTTTCCTCTGAAAATACCCACAGCAATGCAGCAAAACAGACACAGTGAAGTCTGGCTACCAGACCACGAGTAACTTCTGCTTGACTTAGTCCCAGGATGGTTTGAAAGGACCAAATTGTACCCCACTGCTTAAAATTACCTGAGATCCCAAGGTTTAGAAAATTATAAATGTGACATCAACATTTAATAAGACCCCTGGGGAAATCTGGAGAATCACAGGGAGATAAATCTGTCTTATATACAGAGCGCATTACGGGAAAAAATACTGAAAAACAGATAAATATATTACCCAGGGAATGAATCAACATGACTTTTACTGTAAAATCTATTGCAGTTATTTGAAGATAACAACAAACATACAATTAAGGATGAGCTAATCACCAAATAATTTTAACCATATGTCTCCTCAAAGTGCATCGAACAAACTAAGCAATTATAAGTATAAAATTAGTAGAGTAATTGAAAATGGAATTTCTGTAGAACTCCAGAATGTTAGTAATTGACCATGAAAAGAACATGAAGAATTAGTAGACACTTTTTTCTGATAATACTGAATTATTCACAGTAGTCAAACCTAAGTCCATCAAAGGCCATAAAAAGATTTTGGGAGAATAGCAGTAAATAATGCAGTGGCTAAAGCAATTCAATTCTGATTATAAGGTAATGCAAGACCTACCCCAATTACACATGCACAATAAGGCTCTGTATATTAGCTACCAGTGCCTGGGGAAAACATCTTGCAATCACTATGAATACATCTCTGAAAAATTCAGCTTATTTCATAGCAGCAATCAATAAGCTCAGCTGCATGTTAGGAATGATTTGGAAAGAAACAGGGAATTCAGAAGAAAACATCATTGTGCCAGACTGCATATGCAATAAAAGGATAAAAATACAGAAACACAGAATGTTTCCCATATGACAAGAGCACACATTCCCAAATAAAAAAATACCAAGTAGGTTATTTGTGTTAATAAGGAACTCTACATTAAACTAGAGGGCAAGGGATGAAGGAGGATAATTCTCTGTGCCAGTGGTGAGAAAGAAAATGCTGAAGCACAAGGAGTAAGGGTAACAAATGTCACAGCTTATACAGACTAGTTGAATTAAAAAGTTAAATAATTTCATATTTTAAAGGACAGAAATAATTTTACAGTTGGGGCTTTCCTGAAGTGGATATTCATCCCCCTGAGCCATGTAAATAAAGATTTTCCATTAAGAAGATCCTTCTGCAATAGCTTTCACAGGCTGATCATCTGTGGCATGACAAACCTCCTCCCACCATTTTTTTGGTGTCCTGGCAGCTTCCTCAGATGCAGCATTGTATATTGAAAGGATCCAGGCTGTCAAAGCACCAAATAAAAATATGCATCCAGTTTGTTGCCATGTATTTGAGGAGGACTATAACTTTAAAGAACACAAAGAGGAAAGAAGCATAACTGAAAAAGAATGTAGATATTTTCTCACCACCTAGAAGGTTTGGTGCATTAAGAAGAACCAGACTCTTCTGCTAGCTGTGGCAATGCTATTTCACTCCCAAACCAAATGGAAAACAAAAGTGCAATTTAAATTGTAATGATTATTCAGGCAATATGTCTCCTCATCTAATAGCGTGGTAAGAACACTTTCTTTCAAAATATGCCTTTATTTTCTGCAGCCACAAATCTATCATACCTTAGCTATTTTGCCTAATGTATTGCATTTGACCCTACAGTCCAGTTGGAATACATTTGCACTGGGGGGGGTGTAAATTACTGGAATTGCTTACCTTGAGAAGGAGATCTTGCTAATGGTGCCACATCCCTGCCAGGCAGAGCCACATGATTGCTCCTTGGCTGCTGGCCATGGCCACCTCCCAGGTGGTGAGGATTTGCAGTGCCCTCTTTGAAAACCAGAGCTGTTGACCAGCTTCCTGCTGGGAGCATCCTCCTTCCCACAAGAGCCAAATGTTTCTGATTCAGCATGGCAATAAAAGGACAGCTGTCAATCTCAGTATTTAAGTGCTTTGGGCAAGACTTGCTACAGGATGCTGCTTAACCGAGGTGTAGCGTGTGCTTTGCCATTTCCCCATGCACACTGTGGGTACAGATTCATGGCAGATAACAGCAGGGCATATGAGCAGCCCAAGCCACTCAGAATTTTGAAGCCCACTTCTGCTTCTGTGAGAACTGAAATGATACCAAACAATACCCAATAAATTCTTGTTAAATAGAACCGAGTCTCTCTCTAGCTCATTAATTCATTTATGACTTCCACTGTATTTTATCATCATCTTCTCCTGTCTCTTTTCTGTTCTTTGGAAATAATTTTCAGTTTTGGCAGGCAGGCTGGTAATCAAAGCTTCCAGTTCCAGACACAAGTTCCAACTCACAGAGTCCCTGAAGGGTTGATTGTTGGAAACTGGAAGGATCTGCCATGGACAGAAACACTCAGCTGTCTCTGTCTAAGCAGACACTGCTGGCTGCTCATACAAGACAGAAATATGGATCTTTGCTCTAATTCAGCTCTTACATTCACATGGGAAAAACAGACTGTGAAAATTTCTGGCTTGAAATAATATCTTCAGTCATGTAAACTACAGATTAATACAAGTAATACCTGTTAAGACAGGGGATAGATTTCATATTCTTATTTGGCTCTGAAATGTTATAAGAAGGGAAAAAGTCAAAAAGAGACAAAGAATGTTGAGTTTCTCAAAACCTTTATTTGTTGTAAAAAGCAGGCTGATTATTCTTGCATAATATTATGCATAAAGATTCTTGAGCCCAGAATGTTTCTTGCAGAATGAATTTGTAAATATTTTCACAGGTTTACCTTACCATTATTTAACTGTGTTTATCCCAGAGGCTCAGAACAAGAGTTCAAAATCATTAGCTGTTGGACTAGGTCCACTTTAATTTCTGTGGTAGTAAATGTCCTAGCTTGTTTTGGTTTTTTTTCCTGTGGGTGAATTTTTCTCTCAGGTAAGAAGCAATGTCATTTCCAGTTTTTAGGCACACTCTAAAGTAGTCTGATTTAAAATAGAGCTACTTTGCACATTACACCAGCAGCCCAGTCTATAAACAGCTTCTTAATAAACACTTATGCCTTCAAGTTTGGGATTCTACTTCTACATCTGTCAGAATAATACAGAAATCTGGGTGATGAAAAATCCTCCTGAAGATCCCATGACTTGAAATCCACTCCTCTAACTCTGATGTCTCCTAGCCCAGGATTGCTTAGATTCTGGGTGTTGTCCCACTCTAAGCTTTTTTTCTCTCCAGTAAAGCATATTATAAAGGCTCCGAAGACCTTATTGTAGCCTTCCAGTATCTGAAGGGGGCTACAAGAAAGCTAGTGAGGTATTTTTTAGGATGTTGGGTAGGGATAGGACTGGGGGAATGGATTCAGACTAGGGGAGGGTAGATTTAGATTGGAAGTTAGGAAGAAGTTCTTCACCGTGAGGGTGGTGAGACACTGGAACTGGTTGCCCAGAGAGGTGGTGGAAGCCCCATCCCTGGAAGTTTTTAAGGCCAGGCTGGACAGGGCTCTGAGCAATCTGATCCAGTGGGAGGTGTCCCTGAACATGGCAGGGGGGGTTGGAACTACGTGATCTTACAGGTCCCTTCCAACCCTGAAAGTTCTATGATTCTGTATTATGGTGCTCACCAGTATGGCCAGACCCTTCCTTGTCATACTCATAACTTCTGTGGATGAGGTTTCTGCAGCTGCAGTAGAAGGTGGAGGCAACACAAGTGCTGAGGTGAGCCCAGGCCCAGGCGGGGTTCCATCTGCAGGCATCAGCAGAGACTCCACAGCCCAGGCTTTGTGCACAGCCCTATGTGCCTTCTAGTACAGAAAATGTCTGGATAGAAGCTAAGCCACAGGCAAGCTTTCAGCTCTCTGGTTTAAGAAATGGTATCTTTGGAAAGCTTCTTAAGTGTGGTTTCCAGGGTAAGTGCCAGCAGGATACAAAGTTTCCTTAATACTGGGGGAGTAGAACTCAGCTGCTGCAAAATGTTCACAGCAGGCTGTGCCAGGTCTCTGCTGGGTTTGTGTTTGTCTTATATAAACCTACAAATCTAAATAGTGAAGGGTGAATTACACAAACCAGCTGAGCGTGAGCATTTCCATGTGGTGTAGCCCTCACCAGAGAAGCACTTCAAGATTATGGCGAATACTTTGTACAACACGGGTATTTTATCTGTGTGCTCAGTGTCCATCTCCTCAGGTTACACTTGATTTTGGCCATATGCCCCCTGCACCTCTGTGACTTAGCCCTTCAGGGCCTGTCATGGCAAAATGGATTTCTCTAGAGTAAGGAGAGAGTGTAAGAAAATGCCAAAATTTTTGGTGGAGCCAGGTGCTATGAGATTTCTTCAAGAATAGTAAGAAACAAATGTTAGCTACAACTTTTCAGAAGCCTCCTTTTTTCTAATTCTTGCAAGGATAGTCTTGAGATCATCTGGAAGACCAAATGGTCTGGAAGAAGAAGAGCCTGGAACAGTACTAGTAACATTAATCCACTCAAGCTGCTGTAGTGTTTGGATGGGAATATGTGCTGGTGTGGGGACCAACCCACATGCCAGCTGCAGACATGGCCCTGTCACCAGTGGCTAAAGGGGGTGACATGGTGCAGGGGGGGCAGCTGAGATGGACCATGGGGTGACCCAGAGGCCAGCACTGCCCCTGCCTGCTTGACTCCTGGGCCAACACACACCAAGGCATGGCTCGCCTTCCTCCCTGCCAGTGCTGCCTCCTGCTCCTTCAGGGAGGAACACGACGTATGTACAGCCAGGACTTGGCTCCTCTGCCTGCTACAGGCCACCTTTAACCACCTCTTATGTCTTCTTCCCTTTCTGTGACTTTGCCTTTGGCTCAGGACAAAGCTGGGCCAGCTCCTGCCAGGAGTCTCCCTCCAGCTGGGGTTTAGCTGCTCACCTGCCCTGGAGCCAGGGTCCTGATCTGAAAAAGTCACTCTAAACAACTCTGATTCAGGCTGCTGAGAAAGATGTGAGGCACTGCACAGGAGGGCAGCAATGCAAAATCACCGTGCCAGCGATTGCTGGATCCATGAACCAGCATTCATGGAGTGGCAGCTCGTTGCTGAGGAGGCTCTGGTCCCAGTGACTGTGGAGACTGATCCCTCTCCTCCTGTCCAAAGCCACCTGGCCAGTGGAGAGATTTTGGGGTGGGAAGCATGCTAATGCTTAGCTTTGTGGTTTGTCAAATCCCATTCTCTATTGTGGGACGTAATAAAGAACCACTTACTGCTTTTAGGTTGTGCGTGTCCTGTTTGCAGAATCTCTTTTGTGCCTGGTTAAAGATGTCTAAGTAAACCAGCCCTGAAGAGAGGCTGTTAAATGTTTTGAGGTAGGACCTACTTGTGTTCACCTTTTCAGACCAGGTTCTCCCGTGATAGTGGGGTAGGTTGTTCACCCAGCACAGTGGAGCACATTGCTCTTCTTCACAAAGACAGGAGACTCTCCATACTCAGTCTTTCAGTCTCTCTTCACGACCCTGGTGTCTTCATTGACTTCAGAGAAGATTCTTCCCCCCTTTGATCTCATGGCCTCCAGCCTCTGTTACACTGTCAGACTCCCCAGTGTAAATTATTAATGTATATAAATTATGAATTTGTACTGATGGTCCAGAAATGCTACACTAGTAAAAATACCCAGAAGCTTAACAAGTAATGATGAAGGAGCATCTTCACAGTTACCACAGATTAAAGTGGTCTTCCAATAGTCTGAAGTTAAAGGACAGCAACAAGACAAAAATCACTCAACTTGATCTGTGGCTTCTCCATGCATATCTTTTGTGTGATTCACTAAATCCAGATACGTGCAGTAACATGTGTTTAGTTTGTGTTATTTTGAAAATAAGAAACAGTCATACACTGAAAATGTAAAAAATGTCTGTATATAATTAAGTTCCAGTCTCTCAAAAAAGTGCAGAACTTAATAACTTTTTCTATAATCTTATTTTAAGGTACAAAATTCTGTGCATTTCTATGCCTTAGTTGTATTTCTAGAAAAAAATATTACTATCTCTACACAGAAAATTATAGAATACATACATAACAAAAATGCCATGCAGTTTAAAATAAATGTTAGCTTGACGAGCAATGAATCTATTTCTATGTGTCTGCTACATCTACCACTAAAAGCAGTTTCAGTTATGTGTTTCCTTGATTAATGCTTTTTTGATAGTTAAGTGTAATGGACATATACATATTGGAGACCTGTCCTGTGCTTGAAGTTTTTCTGGGAAGTGTGAATTTAAGAACATCTGGATTTATTAAACAATTATTCTTCTTTATGCTTTTCTGCACCTTTACCTTTGGAGGTGTCATCCACACCTTTGTAGTTCTAGGATGTTCATTTAGCCATTCTCCACATATTCCCTGGTTAGAAATTGTTCTACAAACAAGAAAATTCACCTTGGTGCAGAGATACATTTCAGTTTAGAGCATAATAGTAAAGCAGCTTTTAATTTATCAAGTTACCATATTTTTTTAATGATTCTGCCTGGCTTTGCAGCAGTTCTTTTTTAATAATTGACCTAAATAAGTTTGCTGATGTTACCTGCACAAAAAATAGACATTTCATTTCCTCCTACCCATTATTTGTATTCCAGTATCATGTATTTCACAAGCATAAAGTAATGCAGACAGCAGCTTGATGCTGCAGCCACCATACTCAGCCATTAGAAAGTATTCAGTTGTCCATTTGTTTCTGAAGAAGGGAGGTTTATTTCTCACCTTGATCGGCTGGCTGGAAGCTTCCATACCCAGAATTTAAGATTATTTGCAACTAATTTCTGTAGCTCTCTGTGCACACGTAAGGATTTGACTGCTTATAGAATCATAGAAAGTGAGGGGTTGGAAGGAACCTCAAAAGATCATTGAGTCCAACCCCCCCTGACAGAGCAGGGTCACCTACAGCACAGGTCACACAGGAACACATCCAGGTGGGCTCTGAATGTCTCCAGGGAAGGAGACTCCACAACTTCCTTGGGCAGCTGTTCCAGTGCCCTGTCACCCTCACAGGGAAAAAATTCTTCCTTATATTTATACGGAGCCACGTATGCTCCAGTTTATATGCATTGCCCCTTGTCCTATCATTAGTTAACCCTGAGAAAACCTTGACTCCATCCTCCTGGCACTCACCCCTTACATATTTATAAACATTTATGAGGTCACCCCTCACTCTCCTCCAAGCTGAAGAGACCCAGCTCCCTCAGCCTTTCCTCATAAGGGAGATATTCCACTCCCTTCATCATCTTGATTTCTCTTCATTGGACTCTCTCAAACAGTTCCTGGTCCTTCTGGAACAGAGGGGCCCAGAACTGAACACAATATTCCAGATGTGGCCTCACCAGGGCAGAGCAGAGGGGGAAGAGAACCTCTCTCTACCTACTAACCACCCCCCTTCTAATGCAGCCCAGGATGCCATTGGCCTTCTTGGCCACCAGGGCACATTGCTGGCTCATGCTCATCCTTCCATCCACCAGCACTCCCAGGTCCCTTTCCCCTGTGCTGCTCTCCAACAGCTCAGCCCCCAGCCTGTACTGGTACCTGGGATTGTTGTTTCCCAGATGCAAGACTCTACACTTGCCCTTGTTGTAATGCATTTAATTTCTCCCTGCCCAACTCTCCAGCCTGTCCAGGTCCATCTGAATGGCAGCACAGCCTTCTGGGGTGTCAGCCACCCCACCCAGTTTTGTGTCATCAGTACACTTGCTGATAGTACACTCTATTCCCTCATCCAAGTCATTGATAAATATATGTAGTAGTACTGGTCCCAGTACTGACCCTCGAGGGACTATCAGTGCTTAGTCCACTTTGATTTCTGGACATAGAAGTGCAGTGGACATACGCAATGAATAATAAAATAAAATATATTTGTAAAAGCAGCCTCAAATGCATGCTTTGTTTCTTCACTTTGTGCTCTTCTAGAGATCATCTCCCTGAGCTTCACCTTGACTTTTCCTTGACTTAGCTTCTATCCTGCAATATTTCTTGTAGCCCTTAATGTCAGTGCTCTGCCAGAGAGGTATTTCACAGACACTTTCAGTCTTTCAGATAGATACCTTTGATTGGAAAATATGACTGGGAAATGGGACATTTGCCTGTGCAGTACAGCTGAGTGACAAACACAGGTGTGCACCATTTGACTGATTACATGCAGAAAACATTACCATTTTGCTGCATTTCCTCCTTTCTTCTTCTAAACGTTTGAATGTCTTACAACTTTTTTACACTGGCAGCTAGAGCTGAATTTTATCGGTAGCTGCTGGCATTTCTCCTTGGCTTTGTTTTTGTGTCATTTTTTTGGTTGTCTGAGTTATGACTGAACTTAAATCATACCAGCATGTTTCCTTCTTCTCTTCTGACTGTTTCAGGGCCTGAAGCTCTCTATATGGAAAAAGAATTTAAAATAAAGAGGATTCTGAAAGTGCAATGCTTTCTTGGCTTTTAATTCAAAGTGCAATTTTGCTAACAAAAAACCAAAACACCCACACCAGAATCTCTAGAGTCAATCTTGACCTCAAAACTACTCTGCCTTTCTTATCTGAAAGAAAAACTCCTTTTAGTTCAAATAAGCTTCTGTTGAAATCCTCATGTGTCATTTCTTAATCAACTTCTTTTAATTACCCTAATTCTGCAGGTTTGATTGGTCTACTCCTTAATCCACAACAGCAAAAGGGGGCCTTGCAAGAAACAGTTCCATGTCCCAGTCTCTGCTAATTCACTTTCCATCCATGAGTCACTAAACAAAGCATGTAAACAGCAGTGGGAGCAAAGACCAGAATGCAGCAAACTCCAGCCTCCTGCTGCAAAAGTATTGGCTTATCAACGCCAGAGTGCCCTTTTTCCTATGCCAAGAATGGCAGGCATATCACTTTTTGTTTTCTTATGTACTGTTCTAATTATTGCTCCACTATGAGCACATTTTATTTCTCGGCCCAGCCGTCTCTTGGGACGGATTTTCATTCAGTACAAATGTTCTCATTATAGAGACCTACATGAGGAGAATATAAATGAGAAGATGACTGCATGTTAAGAAGTTGCTTATACAGAAACTGTATTGATCAAAGGAACAGAAGAGTAAAACACGTGTCAGCATTAGTGTGCTTCTGTTTCTAGGGTTCAAAGTTTCCTTTCCTGGAAGAATGGCGTGGCTCCGTGCCCCTGAAATCAGGCCAACATTATGATTTTTTTAAAGTGAAATAAGAAGTGTGAAGCATTTCTATAGAACATGATGGTCTGGCACTAACGAGCTCTTTGAAAGCAAACGTACCTTCATTAGTTTCTGAGATTACCCATTAATCACTATGTGACAATTTGTGGAAGAATAAAAATTCCAAAAAGTTTTCGCAAATGAAATTACTACATAACTGTGACCTAGAACAATTTTCATAGAGCTAAAACAACACTTACTTCATCCAAATACCCACTACTCATGCAGCTGACACACTCACCATCTTGGTTCTGGGAGGGTGCATCCCTCAGGAACTGCTTTTGTCCAGTGGTTTTGAGCTGCCTCTCCATCAGACAGGAGTCACCTCTAGATGAAGAAGCCTTCAGCAAGCAGCCACGTGGGGCCCTTCTCAGATCTCTGGCAGTTCAAGGAGACCAGAGGTTTCTCTGCAAAGACATCAACCTCTCTGGCATTTCAGTGACAACTTCACCCCTCCTCCAAAGGGATGGAAACAGCTGGAAGCTGTAGTACCAATTCAGACCCTCATTTGCTCAGGCCATGACAATTTGCCATTCACAGCTGAACGGAGGCAGAAGGCATTAATAGATAAAAGACTGCTTTGGGAAAGATTGTGCAAAACTAAGTCAGAGGCTAGAACAAGAGTGAAAAAAGCCTCAGGCATCCACCTACCAGGCTCCACTTCAGGCAACCAGGTTCCCTCCTGGCTTCTAGAAGGCTGCAGAAGGCTCTGTAGGAGGTATTTCATCTGCAGTCAAAAAGCTTCAGTTTATACTTCATTTCGCAAGCATATTCTTGGACATCACTGAATTTAAAAAGTCAGTGTATATTTTTACTAAATTTCATTTTATGCACTCTACTGAGTGCACTGGCTTTGCTCTTCTATTTTTTCCTGCTTGCTGACTACAGAAATGTGTAGGACATCGCTCAAGACTTTTTTAAAACAGAATTCTGAGAAGAATATGAATCATGTCTAGACTGACATAAAAAGGAAACACTATGATTCTTGTCACCAGAATGAAGCATGGCTGACACTCTGATCCATGACACAATCATGTGGCCTTTAGGCTAAAATAGCAGATGAAAAAATGTGCAGTTATAATTGGAAATTTCTATAAATATAAAACATGAAGCCTCTTGAATCCTAACTTTCAGATTGTATAGCTTTGCCATGAAGTAGTATTTTACCACTCAAAGCATCCTGCTCACTACAGTAGGACCACTAATAGATACATGGCATTAGTGTGGGTTCCAGCACCAGTTTATCTCGATACAGTGCCTGAATTTGACTTGAAACTCCAGTCCTTTTTAGATTTACATCACCTTTAGTCAACACAGAAACACTGTTTAAGTTCCTTTTTGAAAAGCTCTTGATGCACATTCATCTGCTGCATTACCATCTGGCTACCAAAATGAACATCCTTATGTCACACTCACCCATGCTGGAAGAGATCCATTTCTAGAACTGTCTCTGTTCCTACATCAGAGAATTATTGTCTGTAGGACTTCAACCCATTTACTGATCTCTCTGGTTACTCTCTCAGCCCTTAAACACCTCTGATGCCCAGCTCAACACTGCAGACAATTTACAGCAAGGGCTGCTCAGGTACCAAATGTATGGCTTCTGCAGCTTCTGTGCTCTATTCCTTAGACCAAGCACAGATGTCAGAAACAGTTTCCTCAGTGGGTCACAGCAGTCCAAAGACTTCCAGCTGGCCTAGTCCTGGAAACTGAGCTACTGCTTCTTAACACGTCACTGACATCTCTACAATCAGATGTGTAGAAACACTTTTGAGAATGAGCAAGCTAGAAGATAGAACCAAAAACAAAGGATGGGCAAACTTACACCATGTGTTTTGAAATGTCAGCACTTTCTCAGAACAACCTGTGCATCACTACCTCAAGACATTGTCCAAAAGAAGCATTTAATTAAAAAAACAGAAAATGATTTATGAGTGTGAGAAAAGCAACACATTTTTTATGGTGTGTGTGGCTCAGAGCTTCACACCTGCCTATACGAGGTTTGTGTATGTATATATGTGAAGCTACTACGTGTCTGCATTTTTCAGTGCTTATCTTACAGTTCCATACAAGAGATTATTCTTTAATTCACCAGCCAGGCTTCACTGGAAATAAAAAACTTAAAAAATGGAGACAGCAAAACAAAGGTTGTCAGGAGAGAAACAATGCAGATGCGGGATTTTTTTTTACCCTATATTGTTACAAATTTTGAGTAAATTAATCTTGGTGTCTTGTCAAAATGAGAAATAAAAGACTATGGTTGGCACTTTAAAGTAATGTGAATGATTTAGAAACAACAGTCCTGTTAACTTTCATGGGTCAAAACATCTGAAAATCAAAGATGGGTTTTAGGTTTTTAGGCATACTAATTTGGTGTCTCTTTAGAGGCTCTGGGCTATCCTCTAGCCTACAGTTTCTGATCCAGAAGAATGCACATCACCTGTAGATCTTGTGTCGTATTTGCCAGACCCACTCTCGAGCACCCCAAATGATACCAGCTGATTGTGCTCAGGTGATTAAATCCCCTACATTTTGTTTTTTCATCCTTGCTGCTCTTAATGCCATCCGTAAGAACTACAAACTGTCTCAAACAATCAGTTCACTTATCAGAGTCTCTGGATAGAAATTCAGTGATTAGTTTCTGAAGTTTTACCTGACACTTGAGAACCATGACTGCTACATGCTGAGTGATATAAAAAGGCACTCAATCAAGACATGAACTTGTCAAAAGGAAAGAAAGATGACAACCTGAGATTCCGATTGAATACAGTAAATTGTTTTCCTGTTTTTATAGCTGATGTCTGGTTTTGTGTTGTGAACTGCAAATGGGATTTAAATTGCCTGATACCATATAAATAGCTACCTCTGAATGCACTACTACTCAGAACTACGTGACATGACAAAGAAAACTCACTCAGAAGGAGGAAAAAAGCTTGTCTCCTCAGCCTATGAAACAAGGATGGTTGCAGATTCAGATTTTTTAAAATTATTATTATTATTCTAGAGCAAATTTGAGACATTAAACTGAAACACAATTTCTTATGTTGAAGAATGGATATGAAGCTCTAGAAAGTATTACTAATAAAACCCATGCTCCCCAGAATATAAATTAATCCCTAGAGTTTCAAAGTTTTGCCATTTAAAAACATAATGACTTGGGACTAGCTTATCTGCAGGAATTTCTTCCCATGATTTCAGCAGTCAAGCTCTAGATCAGCATCCTGACACAACATCTGCAGTCAACATAATGGTGCGATTCATCCAAGCACCATTACTGGTAACCCTGTATTTTATTAAAGTCCATTTGGAGGTGGGTGAAAACATACACAGAACATAAAGGAAAAAGTACTTTATTGTGAATATGGCATATATGAGACATGTTTCAGAATATATTGTTACATACCAAATGAGAAAAAAAAAAAAAGCTTAGACACACGAGATAAATGACCAGTGCTTGAGACCAATGTAATATGCACAAAGCTCTTCTAACAGAACAATTCTGATACCAATCACAACATATATTATACAGCTTTAATGATCAGAGTCAATTTGAAACAGTGTTTACAAAAAATTCAAATATTGGACCTACTCCTGCATTGTTGTACATCCAAAGCTTCAGTGAATCTCACAGGTGTGTGGAGAGAACAATGAGAGCAAACTGACGCCCCACCTCAGGCAGCAGAATGTAGAAGTGGAAGAAACACAAAAAACAAGAAAAAAACACTGTTCTACAAAAGTAAAAAGGCAAGTATTATCCCAAGGAATATTATTGTTTTCACAAGAAATCTTAATTGCAGCATCCTGACTCCATTAAAGCCAATGAGAGTCTGCCATTGACATCAGTGGAGCCCGAATTTCATTCTAAAATTTAAAACATTCTTGCATTAGTGTAAACATCAGCAGAAACAACAACATGTCAGCATCTATACAAGTAATTCAAGTGCTGTTTAAAAAAAACAAACAAAAATAAAAACCAGACAGTGCTAACCCAAAACACCAGTACAAATCCAAAAGGCAGTAAAAGGTTTTTATTTCAAATATCCATTTTAAAGTATTTAAAAGCATCAATTTTAAAAAATATTCATATATCATTGCTAGTGAAGGTATCTATGAGAAAAATCCCAATTATTTGCCACCATAAAAGAAGGGCACAGTGTTTGCTCAAATTTATTTGAAACCAGTATTTTTCCACATTGGAGTCATGACATGTTCCTGCGCATTCAAGCGTGTTTCAAAGCAGTACTGAGCAAGTGGCTGTATTTCACCATCAAGAAACAGAATCTTTCTGTGCAAATATTTCAGCACGATTCCTTATGAACCATTTGCACCCATTCATATTTTCAGTAAAAGAGAAGCAGAAAGGAAAATTTCTTGAACGGTTTTTTTGTGTCTTTAAACAACCTGATGAAATTTTACATCATAGCAATTCACAATCATGCATTGGGACATCCAGAGTCAATACAACTTTTCCACTTGTTGTTAAGAGTTGTGCCTTTCTTCAAACAGCTCTTTGCTGATTTTCATGCGGATCTCAGGACTGGATAACAGTTCCTTTGTCTGATTCAGTCGGGATAACAGGGCCTGTGTTTCTCTGTGCAAAGCTTCCTTTATTAAGTCTGCTTCATGGCTCTTTCCTAGAGGAAAAGAACAATATAACACACTTTATAGCAACTCATGTTATTTAGAAACACTAATGTACGGAGATAAAGAGACCATATCTGGTTTGGATGGTATTAATTGCTCAGCCTTTTTGCCCATATTTTTTATAAAAAGGTATTTTGTCAAAAAAATATAATTTACATCAACAAGTGCTACCAAAATGTAAAGAACAGTACAGCGTTGCATTTAAGAGACTCTCCTGCCATATTACATACTGTGTAATAGTATCTGTGATGAATATCTGTAGTGGCAATTTTTAGCTTGAGGTTGACTGCTGTTGATTAGGAAACAGCATGTGCTCTCGCATGGAGTGAGCAGCCCTGCAGCAGTGCCAAAACCTCAGGCTGAGGGCATCGCTTCCACTTATGGCAAAGCCTCTTCCACGGCCATTCACAACAATCCAAAAGGCAAAGGCAAAGGGTTCAGATTCTCTTCAAAAGCAAGGAAGGGACTCTCGGTATCAAGAACCAGTGAAGACTGAAGCTGCCTGCTTCACAATTCTTGTCTTTTTTCCACTGTCCATCCCTCCCAGCAGACAACAGATTTCAGCAGTGCAAGCACTTACTAAACCAGTAGTCAGTGTCCTTTGATTCTGAACAAACTTTTGATAAGAGACTCACAAAGCAGAGTGCCTGTCACCCAGCACCACTCAGTAAATTTCAGCAGGGAGCCGGGACACGGTTTTGTGGTCACTCTTGGTGGGATATTTGCTCCTGGGCTTTTTGCGCAGAGCTCACTTGTGTTCATCATTGTCGTTCTCATTCTTACTGCCACTTACTGCTTCTTCAGTTTTCATGGGGCTTCCATCAGTCTGTCTGGTTTTGTTTTGTGTTTCTTCTAAATACTGCTGCACAGCCTTGAGCACCGCGTTCTCCACCAGCCTCTTGCTGAGGCTCACCAGCTCTGCATCATCTGGCTCTGCTGCACGTTTTTCACCTATGCGTCACAACAGACAAGAGAAGGAATTCATTGCCAGGGAAAAATACGCCTTAATGCCAGTTAATGCCTTAACTGCATCAGGGGTGAGCTGGATTTTAAGTTACTAGCTGCCTCTTCCTGATTGTAAAAAGCAATTTGCCCCTCTTCAAGCTCTGAATCAAAAGTGCTTCAGGAAGACGTATACAGGAAATCAGATCAAAAATATTTCATCTTATTGGAACACTCCAGTAAGCCGCTAGGCTTACACTATGAGCACCCACATAGCTTAGAAGAGTAAGTGTGCAAATTTAATTTTTTCTGGCCAACAACCACCTGTGCCATCTGGGAAAAGATGAAGAACGCAGCCCAGGATGAATTTACATTTTAGCGGCATTCTTAAATTTAGCTGCTCTGTGATTTTGCTTAATAAATCTAAAATCTTCTGTCTTTTATTAATTGCTTGTAATTCAAGAGTTTCTTATGGGAAAAATGATTAAAATACTCCAAGCAAAAATTAGATTTCTTTTCTAAAGGAAGAGTAAAACTTGGAAAAACCTTATACTCCCCTCCCTGCCTTTCTTCTGTCTTCTAACTTAAAGTCCTGACATTGAAGGAATGCAAGTTCCAGCAGTCTATTCTTAGATACCTGCTGATAAAAGCAAGAAGCTGGCAATTCCCTACTTTGTTAACAGTTTTCATGAATAAATATACAATGAAATAACAGTACACATAGTCAGGATTCTCATACATCATGACATGTATTTTGAAATCTTACTTTTCCATTAATCATTCTCCTAATAAACCATATTGTCCACTACCACAGCGTTCTTCTTTTATGAAAAATGCAATCCAATTTCCACTGGGCATGCAATTTGTCACTACAATTTCTTGCTCTAGGTAAATAACTGTTTGCCTCCGTCTACATTCAAAGGCCATTCTTTTAATGCCCTTTTCTGGAGTTACCATTCTGCAACCAGTAATAAGAGGTTGCTTAGTCACGCACATCTGGTGAGACAGATACTATTGTATGCTCTCAGCACAATGCTTTGTACTGTTCAATTACCTAAACTTGGTTCTTTTTCACATCCATGAATTTATTCAAGTTTGCAGCACATATAGATTATAGTTATAAAAGGCTTCTATTAGTCTTCCTACTGGATTGTACAACCCAGGAGTGATTTCACTGGTAGAACGTAACTCATATGGAGATTTGAGGGAGAGAGGTAAACAAAACTCCTCATTTTCAGAGGTAGCACCTATATTAGCTCTTAACATCCCACTCTGAAACAGCAAGAGAGACTGAACTCTTTCAGTTCTGGGCCTCCACACTGTTGGTACTGTGGGGAAGGAAGAAATGTGTTCTCTAGCTGAAGAGTCATCAAACTCCAAACAGGTAAATCATTTCATCACATTTGGGAAAAATGTTGGAAAAATAATCTGAAAATTATTTTAAAAGGTAACTGGCAAGAGCAAAATTTAAATATATGAGAAAACAATAACAGGTTTAGCATTTCCAGGAAGAAACATTTTAGGTTAATATGCAAGTCCAAGGGAAGCATAGGCACTACTTTCCAAAGCCACTCAAACAGTTCCATACTCCACAGTCTTTGGCCCACTGCTTACCATGTTTCTTCACTACCTGTGTAAATCCTGAGTTTAAGTCTATCCTTTTAACCTACTTAGAGGAGGGACTTAATTCAGGCTCTTATCTCTCAGAAGACCTAAGATACCTATGAAGCATCCCCCTCCAGCTTTTATGAACTGATCCCACGTGCTCCTTTGAATGCAGCCCCTTGACTTCAAATTTCCTTTGCTTTTATTAAAGATGCTCAATAGGTGGTTTTGTTGTTCCAGTTGATTTATTCACTAGAAAAAAAATATAACACTGTGGTTTCCAGTTGGAGAGTTTCTCATTTTTCAGACTCACTAGGGATTCACAGAAACTGTTACAGAGCTCTAACAATCTGTCCACACTACTCTAAACACAATCAATGGGAAATACTTGCTCTGCTACTTGGCTGTGTAGCAATTAATATGCACAATATAACTGATCTGTCACAGAGGCTTCCAGATACCACGAAACAGTAGTGCTAGATTTACTCATAATGTAACTTTACTTGAAGTATATTATGTATTTTTCTCACAGTCTAAAACAGGACAGAGATCTTGTCAAATATTTTCCGCAAAACAGTTTTCATTTACAAATATATGTACAAAATGCAAATATCTACTATTACATTTAAAAATTCAAATTAAGTAGATAAGCTCACTGCATAAGCAATTTCTCAAGCATGAAAAAAGTCTTGGGGGTTGGACTAGATAACCTTTAAAGGTCCCTTCCAATCCAAGCTATTCTATGATTCTACAAAAAATGAGCCTTTTTAAAAGTACAGTTTGTTTAGCTACACAAAAAGGCTTTGGGGTTTTTGTTGGTTTTTAGTATTTTAGACATTCATGCCTCACCAACAGTCTGGAGTCAAGCCTACAGTACATCCTAAGTGAGCTCTGCATTCCCACTGGGAAGACGTACATGGGGTGTGACTGATGTGTGGATGCTGATGTGTGCACATCCTTGTATGAAGACTGCCCTTGGATTTATCTGTCCAGCCTCCTCAGAGGACTGGCACATCGAGCTATTCAATCACTCATCCTCTGTTTATATTCTCAGACTCCCTAAATCACAGTTGGGTGAGTGCCTGTGCAATGCTGAGTTTCATTGGCAAGGTAGTTATACTATTTTATCATTCCTATTCATGACCATTGAGAAAAAGAAATAGGTCATATAATACTAACAGGTATTGATCATCTATATTTAACACACACATATATGCCCTTTCGCTCCACACTGCATCTCCTGCCTGCCTGCTTCTTGCATGTATGCAATTCCTTTACAGCAGTCTTTGTGTAGACAGTCAGAAGTTATTGGAATTATCAGAATAACAGTAAAAAGTCATTGTAGAGATGAATATTTTAGATTTAAAAGGGAGGTTTGAAAATTCAGAATTCCTTTCTTTGTAAACTGTTCTGAAAAAACAACAGATATACCGTGTGCACTCTATTTGCATCTCTGCTATGCATCTTAGTATGAATTGTGTCATGACTTCTATGCCCGTAAACAAAAAACTTCCACTGCCTTTTCATGCATATGGCTCATAATAAAAATTAATTTTTATCCCAGAATTCTCTTCCATAATTTTCGAAAGATGAAAACAAATTCATACTCTGTGAATACACCTCAGGGCACCCATGCTATACAGTTCTTTTTATTACTGGAACTGAAGTATACCTGTTGTCCTGAAATGGCCTCCATTTTTTTCCAAAAGGAAAGTATCAACTGCAAAGAATTATTCCAAAGGGGCTTTTTGATCATATAGTGTACTGCTAGCAGTTAAAGGACATGAACCAGACAGCTGCAACCAAGTCCAAGTTTGGATTCAAATTCCTTGCACTATCTCTCTGCTGGACTAGCTTTACTCTCCAAGGCTACACCACCTTATACTTTACAAGACTGTGATCTGGATTTTTAAATACCTCATTGAAAAATAAGATTTTGTGGTCCCAACATAGCCTGTTTTATGGTCAATGTGGATAACTCAGATTTGGAGAGAGCCATGACAGTTACTTGGATCCTTCTGTTTATACTCCTAGCCCACTTTTCATGACAGGAACCAACAGTGGATCCTTTTTACCAGAAAAAGCCAATTTTACCTGCTTTTACCAGCTCCGCTCCAAGACGACATTCTGCAATCCCTCGTGGCCTCAACACACGGTTTTGTCCTTCTTTCCAACAAGCTTTCATCACAACAAAATGAGGCCAACATAGGGCAAATTATAAAGGAGACTGACCAAGGCTAGTTGGTAACTCCATGCTCTAGCAGCAGAGGTTACAGTCTGCACACTGAGAGGGCTGCGGTAACAACATGCTTCTGGCTACCCTTTGGTTCATCAGTGTTAAAATACTGTTTTTATCAAATGTAAAAACAGAAACATAAGGGACTTGGGCAATCTTTCAAATGTTAAATGTTAAGAAATTCCTTCTGAATGCTTGCAAAGTTCATTTTTCTATTTACACTGACACCAAGAGGACAAGCCAAGGCGCTGTTGCAAGCACTCAAAGCTTTTCAGTGCAAGACTCCCTTTCTATCGTGACTCCTCAGTGGCTCCAATTCACAATAAACCCTCACTATAAGACAATTGATTATTACCTGCTCCATACATGAACAAAAAGCTTTGCTTGGTGTACAGTACAGCGGGACTGGAAAGTAGGCAAAAACTACTTTAACTATTGATCGACCAAGATACCTTCAGCAGATGACTATCACTTATTTCTGCACATGGTGGGGTTGGAAAAAACAAAGAAGGGGCAATAGAAGAAAGGACAGACAGATTTCTGTGTGTGAATTACACAGTTTGCAACGTCAGTGGTTGTGCCTTTATCACAGTTCATTATCTTTATGTTATCAGGATAAGACCCAAGAGTGAAGATATTTATACCCACGACACCTAGGAAGATGTAGAACATTGCAAGGCTGCCATGCCTGGCTACAGTCAGTGGAAACATCTAGTTTTTTTCTATATTAGACCTTTGTGTCTACAGAATCTAATTCAAAATTAAATTAAATCTCACTGACTTCCATGGGAATCAGATGAGGTTCCCACACTGATGTGCTGACATGCAATGTCCTGTGTGTTAGATCAACATGTGCAACATTTTCTTTAGTGAGGACTTTCAGATAAATCTGGTAGATTATATGCATAAACAGAACTATAACATTAGAGAAATACCATTCCCCATTGCCCCACAAAGACACTGAGTTCACAGGCCATGATAAGACAAGCAACCATCTACAAGCAGCGAGCAGACCATATGCCTTCCACCACTGCAACAGACTGTGAATGAGACTACACATTCAAGATCATGGTTTTGAAGTCATGAACACAAACATGAACATGTGCCCACACCTAACCAACACAATAAGCAGACACAGGAAAGTCACAGCTCTGAAAACTTCCTCTTTAAATAGGAAGGAGTTCCATGAAACAACTCTAGAGTGGTAACTTAAGGAATCAGCACAAATAAGGTACTAAGAGGAAGGGTGAAATTAGGCTCTCATTATGACAGGATATTTGTATTGCTGACTTTAAGCAGTGTGTGTAGTTTAGCTCTCCTCTTAGAAACAACAAAAATCTTTAGCACTATATATGTTGCTACATATACATATACATGTTGTAAATACAGGACTGTCTACCAAGACAATACAGGCAATACCAATCTGCCCTTCAAGATGCATACATGTGTTTCTATTTTGCTGGAAAGATATTTTTATTTGATTTGGTCGACTGTGGAATAAAACAAATAGAAATAGTAATCCTTAGTGAAGAGGAAATTAGGGTGTTGCAGCTATTCCAGGAAAATGGCGCTCTTGCCAGTTTCAGTGATGATGGCAACAATACCTGCAGTTCCATTTGAGCAGGAGATTTGGCAAAGGTGGCAAAAGTATCTGTTGATTCAGACAAAACCGTGTGAAGCTTAGCAATCTAAAATTTCTGATCAACTGTAACTACAAGTAGAGAAACAGGATGTGTTCTGCTAAACCTATTCATTCTTCTATGAGCACTGAAGGCTGTGAGCCTCCTGGCATACTGGCAGCTCTGTTAAATATATTGGGTTTATTTTCCTATTAAAAAAAACTGTTGACAAAGAAGTTTTTTTACTCCCTTTATGTAGTTTAATGCTTAAACTTAATGAATTAAAAAGATGTCTAGTGCAAAAGGAAACAAAGATAACAAAATGTCTGAAGGAAAGACGGCTTCAAAAGCTGTGAGTTGGTTGCAACTTTCTCACTGATATTCAGGTAGACAAAACAGCCCAAGTTAAAGAAGTGGTTTTACATACCAACAGGAACATCCACTGAGCATGCTGCCAGTGGGAGAACAAAAACATCCACACCAATTGTGATAGCAAACATCCAGGCAGAATTTTTCACCCCTTTCCACCACCCACAGCACTGCCTGGTGCTACCAGCTGCAAGGACATGGCAAGCAGAAGCGGCCTGGGCTGGCAGAACCAGTGGGAAGAGTGAGAGAGCTCATCCTCCCTCCAACACAGCCAAATGGAAGCTCCCCCGTTTTCAGAGTCCAAGAGAGAGACCAGGCTGCCCTGCTTCCCAGGGAAAAGCTAATTCATGAACAGGTCAGACCTGGCAGTCTCTCATTTTTAATGACTTTCCAAAAACGACGCTGGGAACATATCGCACTGGGAGAGACAGCACAGGTTGCTCCCCCAACAACTTTGGTTACCAGTGACCACAGACCAAGCTGGAGAGTCTGGAAAGCAGAGACTCACCCAGTCAGGTCACTCAGCTGGGGGGGGGGGGGGGTGTAGGCTCAAGAAAGGCAACAGCTAATAACAAAAATAGAATTGACACAGATTTAATTGCCAAAGTGCAAATGTGTTGCCAAATCCTACAAGTCCCTGCTTATGAACAATTCAGCCATGAAAACCAAGTGTTTATTCACAGCTGTGATGTGGGAAATCTTTTAATATACATTCACTTCTAAGAACTGTTTCCTAGCTGCTTTGCATTCTCAGTGAACTTCAGTATCATTTCTTTAATATTCATCTGTTACTATACACCTTCCAGCGGAACACAATTTTGGCTGAGACTTCTTCATGCTACTGTCAAGCAGACTAAAAAAAGCAATCTTTTTTGGACTAAGACAGATGTTAAACAAGTGTTGAGAGCAAATCTTAGCAAGCTGATCCTGTGGTGTTGCACCTGCTCAGAAAAAAACACCGTACAAACTCATTCCATTAGTCTCACAGAGCACGTCTTCCCCCAGGGAAAGCAATTTTGAATACATTTGTAAATTATGGAGGGAAAAGTCAAAATTTAGTCAACATGTATTTTCATTTAATTATTTCAATTGCAGTAATATGAGTTGTGAAACACAGCTGCATACTGCTTGAACTGCAACAGGAAGACAAAATCTTGTCCAAAAAAGATTAAGATCTAAGTATAGTTGCAATTCAAGTGGATGCCCAACAATGTCCATGAAATTCTCTAATTAAAGATGCAATTTTTGTGGAAAAATGTCATTTGCAAGTTGTTCTTAACATCTCTTTAATCATATTTTATTAGACCCTAAATCTAAAGGAAGGAGGTGAGAGTCACCTCTTGGGGTAGGAGCATCATATATAGCTTTGAACTGGTAGCATAACTACAGCCTAAATTTGTAAAAATAGATGGATCTAATACATTTGCCCAGGATTCTACCATCAGGTGCTTGGACCTGATGCTCTGGCTCTGAACCTATGAAACTGCTGCTCAGGATCTTCTACAGGACAAGTTCTTTCTCAACTTTTATCTATTTCTAAAAGCCCAAATAGAATGGCTTGCAAGAAAGGGAATTTTGATGTCCAAAGAAGAAGGTTCAGGTAAGATAACAAATGTGCAGGAATGTGTTTGGTTGTAATAGATTGCTCTGTGCTATGGGGTTTCCAGTCACCTCAGCCATAGCAAATCAGAGTAGCTGTAATTAAAGAACTAAGAATGCTGAAGGTATGACTACAGTTCACTTAATGTAATTTAATGGAACCTAAAAAATCTTTGCTAGAGCATAGTGTAAAGAAAGATCACTTGAGAAAATCTGTGGATGAAAAATACTGAAACATCACCATGCCATAAGACTACATTTAATGCAATCATTCCTTCACAAGAACAAACAAACAAACAAACAAAACCCATCAGACCTTATAACTCAGGACAAGAATAAAAATTTTAATGGACAATACTTTTTTTTTTCCATCTTATTTTCTTTAGGAATAGTGCATATATCTTTGTTTGATGAACAAGCACCTAGTATCAAAATAAATATTATTCTTGAGTTTTCTTCACCATTAGAAATCAAGAATAATTGAGTCCTAATTATCTGTTTAAATAAGTGGGCCTTATTTTCACATCCTTCCTACACTAAGTATCAAATAGCTGTAAAAGCATTTTCTTTGTTTAAAAACATGCAATTCCTTACGAGCATAACCAACACTTTCCCACCTAATAGCAACACTTCTTTCATGACAGTAATTCCCTAGAGCTCTTACTGCACTGTGGCAAAAGAATAATTCCCTCTCTTTGCCCATATTTCTACTTCTCCAAACGCAGCGAGTCAAAGATCATTCTAGCAAAGCTTCAGTGAAGCCAATCCAGAAAAATACATCCGATAAGCAAAAAACAGAACAAATCCCCACAAACTTTAGCAACTTACACTCCATACCATAATGGACTGATGGTTAAAATTGACAGTTCTCGTATCTTTTCACTTCTTCCCTTTGCAGATTTTGTTATCTGTGTCTACAGAGCATTCATAATTCCATCTTTTCCTCTTCAGCATCATAATAATTCTAATTTTGTCCCAGTAATATAAATGGAGAACTGCTTATCTATGCCAGCTGGTCTTTTGCTTCTTTATTTCTATCAGGCTAAACAGGTCTAATTTGGATCTTCATCTTTGTTTCTGCATTCCCTCTTCTTTTGAAGTAATATTTTTCTCAGCCTTTCTCCAGCTCAGGAATTAAGGTGAGATATTCATGCCAAAAACAACTTTGTCATTTCTCTTCACTACATTCAGAACTAAGTGTGAAACCACTAGCAGGAATTTTTTCTTCAGTTCAGCTAAACAGCACGGGATCTTATTCCATAGTTCCTTTTGCTTTTCTGTTCTCCACATAGAAAAGTTTTCCTACTTCTATGTTTGGCTGCAAGGGCCAAGGGAAGTTCATTGAGAATGAGGAGCAGGACAGGGATGGCAATGGTTCCCCTTAAGAGTAAATTGTATCATTTACAATTTTGACATTTCCCTAGATAAGTAAACACATACAACAGTTGCACAGCTCAAAAAAATGTCATTTAAGCTCCAAGAATGGAGGCTCAGCTGTACATCAAAGGGTCATCTACTGTTACCATGTGGGGCATCAGAGCAGTAACTCAGACTTTAGAATTAGTCTGTCTCCACAGCCTGCATGCAGTACTATAGCAATCCAGCTACTCTGCTGCTCATCTAGGAGCTTTATTACTTGGACACATTTTACCACATAATGTGTTTTTATCCAAAGTCTAATCCTGTAATCTCTTATTTTATGCCTTCTATAGAGATTATGGCTAAAAAGGGATCAAGGGAATGAAATTCAACTTTCAAAGAAAAATTATGTGCTTCATTTGAACTGGAGTTAGTGGTATTATGCACTTGTGTTGAAACGGGCATTACAGACAATGCCTCCGTGATTTCAGCTGCATTATACCAAGCCCTCTGTCCTTCCTACACCTGGCTCTCCTTCCAAATGTCAGTGTAATTGTAACAGAAAACACACACAATGCTTGAAAAGGGCATGCAGGTGGAATCACCAGAAAGCAACTTATTTTGTTATATCAGAGAGAATCAGCGGTGTTTCAAAACATGCAAATACTACATCAAATATCATTTTGAGAAAAGAAATGTAACCCCAGCTTTTAGGAGGGCATTCAATCACTAGCACTCAGCTTAGTCACAGGGTATATTTTGCAGAATGTCAGGAATAAACTTTTCATTTTGTGATGGAAAAACCTCTCACATTCTATTAACAATATGTACACGAAATGTAAAAGAGGAGATGAGAGAAGAGAGGAATAAAGGAAAATCTTTTTGATTGCATTAGGCTATACTGGATGGTAATGGATTTTGAAGACAAAAAAACATTACTCATTTGCTGATTCTCCTCAGCCACAGTAAGTGCTGCAGATACTTAATATGTTTTTGTTCAATCCCTATGCTTCATGCTAAAGTGGAAAATTGAATAAAATGCCACTTAAAAATTATTGCTATGATGTGAAACAGAATTACTAATGCAATAATAGACCATGACATAAGACATTTCTCCTTTTAGCACAAGGATACAAGTTCTCTAGTGAGAGCAAATAAATTTATAGGATGGTCTCATTTGAGAGAGACCTTTGAAGGTCATCTAGTTCAACTCCCCTGTTCAACATCTTCAATTAGACCAGGTTGCTAAGAGCACCATCCAACCAGACCTTGAATGTTTCCAAGGACAGGGCTCCCACCATCTCTCTGGGCAACCTCTTCCACTGTTTCACCACCCTCACTGTAAAAAGTCTTCCTTATATCTAGTCTAAATATACCCTCTTTAAATATTAAATTATAATTACTAATTAAATATTAGATTAAACCCTTTATCCCTTGCCGTATCAATACAGGCTCTACTAGAAAGTTTGTTCTTATCTGTCTCATAGGATCCTGTTAAGTAATGAAAGGCTCCAATAAGGTCCCCCTGGAGTCTTCCCCTGGCTGAACAACCCCAGCTCTCTCAGCCTCTCCTCACAGAAGGTGTTCCCACTGCTCTGTTTTTGTGGCCCTTGTCTGGACCCACTCCAAGAGGTCTATGTCAGTCCTGTCCTGAGGACTCCAGAGCTGAACACAGTACTCCAGGTAAGGTCTCATCAGAGCTGAACAGGCAGGGAGAATCATCTCCCTCAACTTGTTGGCCCAAGCTGAGTGGTGCAGTTGACACACCTGAGGGACAAGATACCACAGGGACTTATCTGTGCCTGAGAACTTTAATTCACAGAAGACTCAGCAAGTCACTAGATGAAGTTCACCTGAGACTGAGAAATGTTCAAAGGAATTAAGTCATCATCAGAGGATAATTAATTGTGATTTTACTGCTTCCAGCTCTGAAGCCCTCAATGTAGGAAGCACATGGATCTGATAGAGCAGGTCCAGAGGAGGGCCACAAAGATGATCAGAGGGTTGCTGGAGCACATCTCCTAGGAGGACAGGCTGAGAAAGATGGGGTTGTTCAGCCTGGAGAAGAGAAGGCTCTGGGGACACGTTATAAAAGCCTTCCATGAAATGAAGGGGGACTACAGGAAAGATGGGGAGGGACTTTTTACATGGTCATGTAATGAAAGGACAAGGGGGAACAGTTTCAAACTGAAAAAGGGCAGATTTAGGGTAGGAATTAGGAAGAAAGACTTTAGTGGGAGAGTGTTGAGACTGAAAGAATTTACCCAGGATAGCTGAGGATGCCTCCTCCCTGGAAGTGTCCAAGTCCAGGTTGGATGGTGCTTGGAGCTACCTGGTCTGGTGGGAAGGAACCCTGTCCATAATGTGGGGTTGGAACTAGATGATCTTTAAGGTCCCTCCCAACCCAAACCATTCTATGATTTTTGAGATTTTGGGGATGTGGAATCTAGGCCAGATACCTAATAAGGAGTGAGTTTTCTCTAGACCAATTTAGGACAGCAATTCCTAAGGTTCAGGAGTTACAGGCAGTGTCAGGAGCCTGACAAAAGTTGAGCTGTGTATGCTAACATTAGAATTACAAGTCTAAAAGCACCAACTACTGTAAAAATTTGGCAATACCAATATCTATTTCTGTTAAAGTGCACACTTAGCTATTTAAGAATGAAGAATTTAAGTCTGTAGTCAAATGTTTATCAAGATAAGGTATCTAAATTTTAAACAATTTTTTAGCTTCCATTCCATTTTCCATCTGTTAAGGCCAGCTCATTTCCCAGCCCTTTCATGCTACTTCTACAGCATATACCCACCCTTCTCTCATACCCCGAGTTCCTCTAAATCTCAGTCTCTTCTGTCAATTCTCTAGTTCAAGCTTATTACTAAATAAGCTTATTACTAAATAAGAATTACTCAAATTTTAGGAACAGCAAAAATTATTTGGTACGAAAAATTACTAAATCAGCAATAATCAGCTGCTCAACACAGTGTCTCTCAGTATATCTCACTACAGTACTTTGCCCATTACCTTATTTTCTACTTTGTCTGTAATAGTTTCACAAATAACACACCAGTGTCATCTGAAGGACAACACTTCACTAGATTAAGGACCTCTGTTTGCCTTGTTTTTTTGATTTGTCTTTACTAATCTGAAAATTTTGCTCACAATGTTGCAAAATGTAGAGACTCTCTGTAGTCCAGCATCTGCCACTGACAGGAAGCTTACCCTGAAATATATACAAAATGTTCTCTCTTGTTATTCTGCATGATGCAATAGGAGTAATCCCATGCCATTTTAACAGTTGCTTAATCATGTTAACCAGTTCCTCCTCCTGCCTTCTGGTTTTGCAGCTTTTTTTCCAAAACTAGATAGTTCCTACTCTAAGAGCACACAGACTGTCCCCAGGATGGAGCTCCACAGCTTCCCAAGTCTTTCTTCTGAAAGTGGAACCTGGGCTACTGTGTTTCAAGCAATACCTTATTTTGAAAAGAAATACAATCTGTCCCCTAAACTTTGTCCTCTTCTGCTCCAAGATTGTGCCACTTTAGCTTCTAGGACAAAAGTTACCAGTGTAGATTTAGCTAGCACTGCATTCATGCCATTCCGGCTTAAAGGTTGTTAGGGCTGGTGGCACTTCATCTTCCTGGAGGCAAAAAAGAGACAGGGTTTGGTTTTTTACTCCCTTTCCAGAGGTGAACCTTTTCCACAGATGAAACCTGGCCTGCCCCCTTTCTCAAAGAGAAATGAATGCAGCCTCCAGATCATTCCAGACCAGTACAGAAATGTAAAATTTGAGTCTAATTATTTGTCCAGATTTTGGTGTCTAGAGACCCCAAATAAAATAAAATTACTTATTTTTCTTTCTCAATTATATGGTTTATTTAAGAGAGACGATACACCAATTTTGTTTTGGTTTTGTGTTTTTATGGGTTTTTTTTTTTGTTGCTGTTGGTTGTTTTTGTTTTGTTATGTTTTGTTTTGTTTTTATTTTAGTATTTTAATTGTTTCTGGAATAAAGGTTATAACACGCCGGCCTGTTTCCAGAAATACCACTTTCCATTAGAAAATACTCAATTAACTAGCATTAATCATCAAAATAAGACAGCATAAGAGAAGAAAAAGAGTACATTTAAAACATGAGGTTAGGAAGAAGTAGACAACTACTGCATTTTGGTTGTATAGCACAAGTGCTATATATAGCACAATGTGTGTCTATTCTATTTCTGTAATAGATGTGGGTTTTTTCCCATATGTTAACAATTACTATATTGTGAGTGGCTCCCCTGTAAGCTCACAGGCTTTAGGTTACAGTAGGATTTGTCATCCAGCAATACAATAGGTAGAAGCAAACGAATATCTAAATTGGGGTAGCTGTTCATATATAGTAACAGAGAACAGCATTTCATGTTTAGCAGATCACGCTTCCTGTTTGGCTATAATAAGGATTTGCTCACCCACCACTTTCGAGAAGAAAAATTCAACTTAGGTTCTAGGTTGACATCAGACTCAATGTCCTGACAGGAACACCTCCAACATCTCTGACACTCCAGTGTCCTGTTCAGAGGTACATGGCTATGTTTACACAGTGGAGTTCCACAATGCCAGAACTTGTTGGGCTGTGAGAGAAATCAGCACAGAGCAGCTCAGGTCCGTACTATGCAGGCTCTGCCAGATGATACAAGCTGGCTGCATCCAAAATGCTCTCTGGAACTGGTCTTGGATTGGTGTTAACTCCAAATTGGTGCCACGAACTTGCTGGACAAGGCACTGTTTTGGCATGGCCAGAACTGTGCCAGGATCATAGCATGGGTAATGCACTCCCAGCACCCAGGTGCATCCCTGCACAACCTTTCATACAGTACACAAAAGTCCAAGACCTGTAGAGTAGTCTGCAGAGCTGGGGTGCATCTGCAGGTAACAAAGCTGAGAATTCCCCATCTATGAAAGTTACTTCTATGGAAAGGAAAACCTGGCAGAGGTTTTGACTTTTAATTCCAAAGAAGCCAGCACAAATAAAACCAGGAAAACGACCTAAAATAGTTTCAGAGAGTAGTGCAGTAGCAGCTAGATTAATGTGAGTACCTGAGGACTGGATTTGGCTTGTGACTCAAGTAAAGCTGTGGGAATACCACCATTTACATTTCCTTTTCTCCTACAATGGAGTCCTACTGCTGGGGTGCTGATTTAATATACAGAAGTAAGGAAATGCAAAGCTAAAATTCGTAACTCCAAATATTTAGACTTTACCATGCTTTCTACTTTTCAGGACAGGCCTTGCAGCACTTCAGAAAACCATGCTGCTGCTTCTGCTGTTTGGTGAGTAGTAAGTGGCCTAATTTGTACATTGGTTTGAGAGGCATCATGCCACAGCATACATAAAACTCAGTAAACTGAGAAAGGAGCATATAGTAATGAATATGAGAAACAGTACTAAGGGACTTCCCGCTGTACAGTATACAGTATTTGAATGATGTTCACTAGGCAACTTCTAATATTATCTGACAGCAATGGCCTACTATTTACCCTTTGAAAATCAATAAAAGCTTAATGTTGTGGCCTTTGCTTTATTCAATAGTATGCTAGGATAAAACAAGCAGAGTTCCTCTGAGAACGCAGTCTTCCTTTTGCTGTGGCAATAGTGATACAAAGATGATCTCTAAATCATCTTAGCAGCTTACAAAACAGAATAGTTCATATCCGGGTGTACATAGGGCAAATTAAAAACATATTTTCCACTAATGAGCAGTAATGTTTAACCTGCATACTTAAAAATAAGAGAAAACGAATACACTTCTTAAGTGGAACATGTAGGTACAGGACAATTAGTGAAGTTATTCTCTTCTGTTTACCCAAGACCTGTTTATATATGTTAACTTTGTCTTTCTACCTTTATTCATCCTTTCAAACACAAAAGGATACGGGATAGCAGCAGATGCACTACTTAACCAAACTATTGTAGATGATTTAAAAGTGATCTTAGATGATTTAAAAGTGATCTCATTTTTCCTTCCAGGCTTGGTTTAAAAAAATTCTGTTGGAATTGTGTTGGAATTAGGTATGTCATGGGAGCAGACTACTAATCTGACTTTTAATGCCCAGACCTGCAAGAACATTATTTTACCCAGGGTCCTTCCCTTGCTATGTACCTACTTACAAAGAGAATTCCAATGGAGCTGGCCATTTGTTGGCTTGCTATCTGAACCAGCCTCTCTGATATTATTTATAGGTCTGCTTTTAAATGGGCTAGCTGATATTCTTATCCATCTCACTGCAGCCTTTGACTCTGCAGACTGCCAGGAGGCTGTCACAGCCATGACACTTGGCAGGCCGGGTCCTTGGTTGGTACAAATCAGCTCTCTTCTTGCTTACTGCTGCTAAGGGTTTCACTTGACATTTTCACAACTGCTTGATTCATGCCCCAGATAATCTGTTTCACTTTCATGGTTTTAGCTGAGAATTTAGTAAAAATCCTGAAACAGGGTTAGCTTGCTTCTAATTGCATATTCCAACTGAAGTAGACAGCTTCCAAGCACTGCAGTACTAAATGGCAGATTATTGAAAGTCTCATTTTTAATGAATGTAACCATTACTAAAATTTCCTGTTCAGTTATTGTACACTGACATTTTTTCTGAGGCTTTATCACTACAAGAAAAGTGTAATTTTTATTAGAGAGAAACAAATCTGTGGGCAAAAGTAACATACATTCTCATTTATGTTATGTTGCAAATTGATAAACAATGGTTAACTGTCAATTATTTCTCCTTTACAGAATATTTGAAAATACTACTCATTACAGTATATTTAAAAAGGTATTAATTTCTATTCAAGCTTTTTGTTTTAATTTGATACTGGAGATTTACAACAAATTAATTTCCCTTGGAAGATTTGGCCTCATGAGAAATGATATTTACCATTCTTTGGTCTACACAACTATTAGTTTTTTAAAATCAAGAGGCAGCACAACTCAGGTAATATTAAATGCCATTTTCAGCTGTAATCTGCCACTGCAGCTGGTGGCCCACTGAAATGCCCAGGGCTATCTGAATGCTATTGCAGCAGAACTTGTTCATATTCAAAATGATCATCAAGCTTCTTTTTTCCTAGACTGCCATAAGGAGTGCTTGGATATGTTCTTGGGCCTTTCCTTCCCCTCCCCCCTGAACAGGGCAAAGAAATGGCCTATGGTGGATGAAATTTAAACTGATATCTATGTAACCTAAGAAATACAGAGCTCAATTCTGTATCTACTGAAGCTTCCCCAGACATTTGCTAACCGATTTAACTGAAGAAGCATCAGTGTGCTCAGTAAGGAGATCAAGAAAATACTACTTTTTCTTTGGAATCTGCTTTTTTATTTATGCAGTTCTTTGAATAAAGTACCTTCCAGAAACAATGAATAAAACTTCTGGCTAATGTCATGGTTAGAAACTTCTCCCCATAAGCAAGTTTCCAGTGCATTACTTCTCCATGTGGACTGCCCGACCTTGCAGCAAAGAGTACTAAAAAAGTTACTTGGCCATAAATTTTAAAATAGAGAGGAAAAGGAAAAAAACAAATGACAGGAATAATTCATTGCATTAACATGCAGTAAAAGTAAATATTTTAAGGAAAGTTACTCTTCTTCACAGATGACTTTTTTCCTTTCCTTTACAGTGCTATACACTGTAATACACATAATAGCTGCAATACTGAGTGGTACTGATCATCATCTCTTACTTTTATTTTCACACAAACAGAACTGCACAACTGCAGTATAACTAATAGTGTATTTTTCACAACCCTGTCAACCAGTAGCCTGTTAGTCTGACCACCATGCTGACTAGTCCCAGCATTGGTGACCTCTGCATGGGCTCACTGAGATCACAGGCTCAGTTTCTATAATCTGCAAAGAAGCCTTCAGCTGTACACAAAACAATTTTAAGGTTGTTTCTCATCTTTCTCAGTGAAAAATCCCATAACAGAATTATGGGTTCAGCTGTTTAATTGTTGCTTGTATCAGTTGTTTAATTTTCATCTATAGCTCTTAATATTTCCAGGCATTAACTGTAACTTCTTTGTCAATAAACCAATTTCTGGAATTCTCAGAGAATTATGGTTTTGCAGAAGAAGCTGGAGAAGAATACAAATATCCTCTTGCGAAATATAACCATGGAAATGCTACAAGGCCTTGGAAGTTAGCCAGCTAATGGGAAGGCACTTTATCCTACGGGACAGCAGACATATGAGGCAATACCACTGGGAGGGATGGCACAAGCAAATACATAGTCCAACAGTTGCCTTTCCAACAGTTTTCAGTGCAGTTTCTGGAAAGCACTGGGCTACAAACAGGCAGGTCCTCCTTGTTCTCTCCATGTGAGTGGACAGTAGGTAGAGACATCATTTCACTGTCCTGAAAACACCAAATTAGTGGGAAGACTGATCCATGATTTAATGTTTGATCCATAAGTACCAGTGGATCAATCTGCACAGACACAGAGCTTATTTCTTTAGAAACAGTAAAGTCCTTTTCACTGCACAAAGGGAGTACTGCAGTTTTACTTGATCTCCATTTCATTTTTACTAATAGAGCCTGTTGAGAAAGATACCATAATCAACTTATTCAGGTCAACATCCCCTCCCACCTGCACTGCTAATCCTTCCCATGTGCAAAGAAAGATTTCAGCTCCTTGCCTTCTCAGCATGGTCTGTCAGCAGCAGGAAGGCAGCATCACCACTATGCACATGTTCACAAAATATCAAGTCTGCACAGCACTTTTCAAGACTGAGTCTGGGTACTTCTGAAGCACCATTCTCTACTAGACCCAGAGCTTACTGTGGCTAGGTGATGCCTACCATCACCTGCCACAGGGTTTGAGGATTCCTTAATTCTCCTCAAGCAAAATGAGCCAGGTTTAGTTTGCCAAGGATAGAAAAGCATTTAACCTCACTGAGGTAGTTTAGCATTCAAGGAGTGCTCACATAAGCTGCTGTGCTATGGTTCAGTGAACACAGTGCACATCACCAGTGCACACTGTACACGCCTGGGGATGGTGGCAGCAATCACTATGTGGGATCAACAATCTCTTTTGTCAGCACTTTTGAATCTAGGAGAGGATACATTTTTATGGCTGTAGAGCCATTATTGGTTTGCTTATCTAACAACTGCCAGCATAATCACTTTGTTTCGATCAGCACTTATCTCTAACAAGCAACGTTTGTTAGTACTGAGTATGATCACATATTTCTTGCTAAAACTCACTGTGCAAGAAGGCATTGTAGCAATTCATCAAAAAAGCAGAGGCAGGGCTACCAAAGCACGAGTAGTTTTCATCTTGATAGCCTTATCAGTGGGGCAGGCATGCCAAGGATCACACAGCTCCCACAGGGGGTAAAGAGGGTCTTGATCACAGCAAAGGTGAAAGGCAAGGAGTATCTTGTGCCTCCTCTGCCAGTCTCTCTACCAATATGTTTCAGAGCTAATAGAGTTGCAGAGGTACTGACAGTAAGGTAATAGTAGCATGTGAACAGAGGATGGCACAGTTGGCCATAATATGGAAAATAAACACAATTTCAACAATACAGAAGGAAACTACACAAATACTTGTGCAAAATATCCCATGTCATCTGATGACTGAAATGGTTTCTATTTTTTCACCTATACAAAGTGATAGTTTGGCAATTACAGTGACCGTAAAGATGGACATTAAGCTGTTTACCCTTGAATACTTAAGCTAATGCACAGTGTAGATACAATAGACAGAACAAACTGCCCACAAAAATATCCCGGATTTAAGAGTGTCTTAACCATCAGCTCAGACATTTTTTGCAATCACTTCCCAGTAGCATCAGTGGACGACAGAAAACAAAACATATATTGCAGGAACAGCAGGTTGCACAAGGGAACCTGGGCAGTTCTCATTTACACAGCCACAAATCACTGGTGGTTGGTTCACCTATACCAACTGCTAGTCCTGGTCTTCTGCTTGCTACAGCTGAACTGAAATTAAATATCTTCTAACTTCTTGCGGCCCTTCAAGTTCTTCAATAGAAAAGGTTTGGTTAAGGTCTTTGCTCAAGTTTCTCAGCATGCATTACCTTATGGGTCACTGTGGACTGAAGTATTTGCAAATAAGGCTTTCAGCCCCCCATGCATCTTCATTTCATACATAAGTGCATGTTATATAAAGATTAGACTTTTAACTGAATTTATAGTTTGCACTATTTTAGAACAGTTACATTCAAATCTGGATATTTTTTTTTGTTATGAATCAAATAACTCTCTGCCTATGCTCATGCTTCCTTTCAGGAGAAAAGCAGTTCTGTCATATCTCTAAATAAATTATGTAATAAACACTGCTGCTTCATCCCCCTCATCAGTAACATAACTTAATACCAAGGCAATCATATTTGACTTGATTCATCTCCCCAAATTCTAGCTGAAATTAATTTTACTCAAAATATCCTGCCAGGAAGGTGGAAGGAAGATGAATATCTGCAGTCTAATAGACTACAGAGCAAGATAGTCTGCTGCTTACTCATGAAATGGCAGAACGTAGCCTACTTTTAAAACCTATATAATTCTGTACTTAAAAATGCCTTATATGCACATGAATAGTGGTACCAAATTAAATTCAACAAACTAATTTATTTCCACGGGACACATATGATGACAGGATTTAAATTTGTACTTGCATATGTTTGAGTTGAACTTAAAGGGAGAAAAAAAGGTTAAATTTCACTTTTTAATTAAAGTCAAATGCCACCCAAAATTACTATAGATCAGAAACTGGAGGAAATTCAGCAATACATGTTCATGCCATGTAGGACTATTTTTTAAAAGCAGTTATTAGTTTAAAAACCAAACAAAAAACAAAAAAAACCACAACACAGACCCAAAAATCTAGACATTTTAATTTTCAGAATGATGGCATATGGATACCTCTAACATAACTTTTAAAACTCCCCAGTATCACAGTCACCACTATATTTATTCTCCTTACTTCAAGATTACTTTATTTCACCATTTTTAAGTCCACAAATAGGAATCTAAAAATCTAATTTAAATCTAAATTTTAAAAAGCTAAAGGCTTTTTAAAATCTTCTTCCTCCTATTTAAAAGCCTATTCTTCTATCATTCCCTCCTGAATACCTTGCAATGAAATTGAACATAACAGCTCAGTTAAACATCCTACTTTCTCTCCCAGACCTTCCTGAAATTTCTGCTTTCTCCTTGCCTTCATTGTTGCATATCATCCTCCTAGCAGTCTAGTCTCATTACTGGGGATGATTTTTGACAGCTGATGTCAGTCCCAAGACTGGACATACATGTAGAAATACCAATAATTGACAGACGTGACAGTGGTGGCTATCACCTGGCCTTGGTTAGGTTTATTGTCTTGGTCAAACCTAACATTGTTGGTTGCAGCAGGAGGAACACTTGTGTAAATTTCAAGCATTAAACATCTGGTTTTTGTTTGGACCACTACATTTTCCATCTTTTCTTCCAACAGAGAATGGAAGCAGCATTAACAACCTAATCACAGGCACTCTGAAGTTCTGTGAGGGGAAAAAGACAAGCAAGATCTAGTTGTTATTCAAAATGTCATTTTGAGGAACGCACCTTTCCTTCAAGCTACTCTTTTTTTTTTTTTTTTCATCCCCATCACACACCTCTTTGTGTATATCTTGTGTGAGTGAAGTATGTGTCGGAGTGACGAAACAACATCACTTGGGGAGACTGGGAAGACAGGAGACTCACCCAGCTCAGCTGATGAGCTTTTTTTTTCCACATTTAGGGAAGAGGCAGGAAAAAAGATAATGTCTTTATAGGACATTTATAGAACATTTATAGAACAGGTATCATTTTGAGAAGCTAAGAGTTAAACCCTCACAAAACAGAAGTTAAAAGGACACACAACCTGCAGGACAGGGAGCAATCAGTACTGACAGCTAGTTAGACAGCCTGGCAAACACACAAGGGCTGTTTAACAATGGGGAGCGACTTACTATTTGTGGTAGGCAAACCTGTCCTGTCTCTCGTGACAGAAAGCCAGACAATACATCTTTTATGTGCTGATAGTATAAATGCAAAATGTCACACTCATTGTTGAATGAGAAAATAAAAATTTGCTTTTTTGGTTTGGTGTTTGATTTTTAGAATAAACAAATTTCCACCCTAATACTTCCAATTTAGAAAACAAGCCTAAGTTTTATTCAATTTATGTAACCTCTAAAACATTTTTTTCTATTAATTAGCATGCTTTCCTTCAATTTTATAGGAATCTGAGGGATCTCCTGTGCCAGATCAGGGTTATAAGATGAGTATCACAGAAATCATTGAGTGTTAGGGGTTGGAAGGGAACTCGAGAGAGCAAGTCTTACCCCTCTGCCAGAGCAGGACCACCCAGGGTAGATCACACAGGGAACATGTCCAGGTATGTTCTGAATGTCTCCAGAGAAGGAGACTCCACAAACCTCACTGGGCAGCCTGTGCCAGTGTTTTGTCACCCTCAGAGTGAGAAAGCTTTTTCTTATATTTACATGGAACCTCCTATGCTCCAACTTGCATCCATTAGCCCTTGTTGCTATCATTGGTAAACACTGAGAAAAGCCTGGCTCCATCCTCCTGAAACTCTATTTACATATATGATCTCATTTTTTGTACCTAAAACCAAAGAAAAAAACAGTTAAGCCATTGGTTATTTAAAAAGGATTGTCTGGTAGTGGATGCAACATGGCATGCATAGATGAATATACATACAGGCAGCAACTGCAGACACTTAATAAGGTGTCTGCAACCCCTGTAGAAAGCTCCCCAACCTTAGAATGGTTATATTCATTGAGACAACTGAAAGAAAATATTGTGAAGGTCTTAAATGCCCAAATTGTAAAATCATCCTACTCATGCTTTAATTGTATCTTTGTCCCACAACCAGCGGTGGGGACAGATCTCTCTTTCCTTCCCTTCCCTCCAGAACACCCTAGTCCTTCTGGTTATTGCTTTCCTTCAAGTGTGGCAGAAAAACTGTTTCTTTAGATTATACTCAGTAAATCAAATTGCATTTGTTGGCACGGATAACAATGCTCTTCACAGAGTAGGTATTTAAGCTATAAAGCTCCTTGCCAGAATTTAGTACAGATTAAAAAATTTTATCCAGTTTCAAGAGGTGGCTGGGAAAATTCTGGGAAGAAAACTTCATTAAAGTCTTCTAATTATCAAGGATGCCACCTCACTTCACAAAATCCTCAAGCCTTGAACTGCTGTGTCCCTGTATTTTAAGGAAACATATTCTTACACTTGCCCTTTTCCAATGGTTTTATTAGGCACCCTGTACCTACCATACTGGGGAAACGGATTTCAGTCTGGTCCAGATCAACCACTCATACGAGCTTACTGTAACCTCAAAACTTGGCTAAATGTTTTCCAAGGTTATATCTGTCTTTGAAGAAAATAGAGAGAAATGTGAAATACGTTCTCTGTGTGGATACAAGATGAAAGCAAGCGGCTTAACTCAGATTCCACATGTCAGTACTTTTGTGCATCTCTACCTTTCCATCTTCTAAGGTTAACCTTTTTTTAATTATTTTTTTATTCAGATTAGGCAATGAATAGAAGTTAAGACTTTAAGTAAAACACTTCTAAACTCAAATTTCAAACAGCATACCAAGAAAGTCATGAGCTTTCACCTCACTTGACACAAACATGTATTATGTAAGAGTATCAGATAATATAATCTACAACATCTTTTAAAATTATCCTATATATGAAATTGAAGCATTTCCTTACTGAGCAAGTAATGAACTCTCAGCTATTCAGTAACTGGCATTTGTGAGCTGTGTTTGACTTGAGGCATCTCAGCTGAAACAAAAACTTATAGGAAGACCATAATGCAGTTTGGGCATTTTAATTTCACCGTGACTGATGCAAGTTGAGTAGCAGGGTGAGCTTCTGTTTACTGCCAATGCTTGTCTCTATTTAATGTGCTTCTTGTTTCTCATATATGACAATCATATGATCATGATTTGCACCTGCATGTTTGCTAACCAGGATAATTTAGTGGCAGTAAAAAGCTCAGGTTGATTACCCAACAATTAGTTTAAAGGCCATCATGATAATATTAAAGCAAGGTGAAAAATACAAGGCAAAGTCACTCCTTTCTGCCTGTTCCATGTCAAATGATCCATCTAGCTGGGGCATTGCCATGCTAGATACATGGGCCACATAGCAGCACTTCATCCCAGTGCCCCGAGGGAGAAGCAGGTGTGGCAGAAGAGAGGAAGGCCAAGGGATCATTAAAAGGAAAGCCTTTTCTCTTGTCTTCCTTTTATAATGGAAAAGCCAATCATATCCAACCCTTCATCCCTCCCTTTTTAAGATTTTTCATTCTATCTTACTCCTCTCAGATCACTGGTAACAGTGCCACATGTATTTTTTTCTCCTCATTTTAGAAACCATCCTTTTTCCTCATCCACAGCCAGATCTCCTTGCATCAGATTCCCATCATCCTATCACTATGCTTTTTCTCCTTTCCTCATTCTCAGGTGATTGTGCTGCACCTTGCAGTTGCTACATGTCAAAACCCCACACCTTTCAAAAGCTTCTGTGACTTTGCCTGACATCTCCTGAATGGTTGGTTCAACTACAAGCAGTTCCAGGTCATGCTAAGCTAAATTTTATATTCACTCTATGTTTCATTGACTCACTGGAGCACATATGAAGAAAGCTGGTGGATAACAGTTAATGCCAGAAGAAAAGTCAAAAAGCAGTGAAGTGAGGGGACCAAAAAGAACAATCTATCACTTCTTTGTATCTCTTGTTCTGTGTCAACTATCTTAAAAACAATTTTTATTTGCTGTCTGCCTCCATCTATCTTGTATGTTAGAACTGAGATGTCCTAGCTACTTGTTTCTCACATAAAGACAATTGGTACTGGCTATGTGATAAAATGCTTTTAAATATAAAACATTCCTAACCATTTTTTCCCCAGGCAAAATTTACAAGATTCACCCTTATACTATGACCTGTAAGGCAAAAATATTTTAAAACAGCCAATGCATTCTCTTAGAAGCTGTCTTGTAGACTTCTTACAGTATTAGCATGCACATTTATTATTTTTAATTGATGGTATAAATTCACATTTTATTTATGCCTAGACAGCTTCCAGAGTAACAAGAAATAGAAACCAGATCAGAAAACTGGATTTTCTAGCCTGCAGCTGAAGAATTACGTGAAGTAGTTAAAACTGATTTCAGATGCAATGTGACAGAAATTTGGCTGCATCTTCTAGAAGAAAGGTTGAAAATACTTCACTAAGCAAAAAGTCAAGAATAAATATTTTATTGTGTAACCAAACTTAGGGCAAACATAATTTTCAGCATATAATTTAACAGAAACAACATTCCAGTCAAATTAGCTAGCTTGACTCAGTGTACCAAAGGATGAAGCAATCAGAACTGCTTCCTCGAATGCAACTTCTATTTACTCAACTAAAAGCAAACCCATAGATATATAATTAATAGTCACACTAGAGAGTACCAGGTGAATTTAGAGATAAAGTATAACTATTCCCTTACTTGGTCAGCTTAAAACTACACATCCAACAAACATCCAACAGAAAATAAACTGGATTTTTCCCTTATTACCTGTCAACACTGACACCAACAAATCTCTGTTCTTTCTATCTGTTGCTAATCAGCATTACCATCAACATATGTACGCTATCAACATCAAAACCTTCTCAGCTCTTAAATGCACTTGTTAAAATCACACCTGCTTTTCCATCCTTTCCCTGAATCTCTAAATCACAGATGCAAAAAAGGAAAATTTAAATACTCACTTTGACTCTGTTTGCCCAGAAAAATAAACTGCTATAACACTCATAAGCAAAATCAGACACACATCTCTATTACAATGAAACCTTAATCTACTTAGTGGAAACATAGCTCAGTTTATCTCCACCTATCCCAATTTTTTTTTTTTTTTTTTCCTAAAAGGCAACCGTTAATTTTCCAAAAGAAAAGAAAAAGCCCAGGGAATGCCCATCAGCTGCCCGCAGCGTTCTTCCCCTCCACCGCGAACCGGGGGGAGCCCACAGCAGCCCCGCCGGATCCCGCAGCGCTGCCCACAGCTGCCCACTGCCCACTTACTGATTTTTTCCTCCCCTCTGAAGAAGGGGAAGCAGCAGAGCTGGCCCATGGTATCCGCCGCTTTATTTCCCCCCTCGTCCTTTTCTGCCGTGCCCCTCAAGCGAAAGCTGCGGATCAGGCTACAGCCCGCGTAGGAATTGCTTCTGCTTCCCGGAGAGCGGCACTCAGCGGCAGAACCGAACCGCCCCGCCCCGCCCCGCCCCGCCCCACCGCCGCTCGGATCCGCTCCGGATCCGCTCCGGATCCGTCAGCCCCAGCGCCAGCCCCAGCCCGAGGAGGTCGGGGGACCACTCGCAACCTGGACTTTCCTCCCTGCCATGCAATTTTTATTTTTTTTTTTTTTTTTAGAGATAACTGACAGATCTTCCCGTTCTCGTCCTTATTTTAAAGAAGGGATGGACACTTAAAAATATAGGCACAATTTGGCCACCTTGAGTGCCTCTCATTTAGAAAGTCTAAGTGTGGCTATGTGTCCTTTGCCATCTCAGCTACCCTCCACTTCATAAGTGTGCTAAGAACGGGAAGAAAATGTGGTTAAGTTTATATGTTTAAGTTAATATGTTATATGGTTAAGTTAATATATATATATATTGCTTCTTTCCTCCAGAAGCAAAAATTAAGTTCTAACACCAATGAAGGACAAAAGCTGGTCGAGCTGCTGCAGGAGGGGCAGCCCTTAGAGGAGATGCAAGAGCAAAGTGGAATTACTGCTCTCATTTGGGTGGGGATTCACTCCCCACTTCAGTAAGAGGAGAGCTGGTTACCTTCACTCCAGGTCCCCAGTTTTCCTTCTCAACAGGGTATAGATTACAAGTGTGTGATAAAGGTCACCTGTTGGATGTCATAAACTCAGGCTTTTCTAAGGTAATAAAAAACTAATGAGATGCAATGGCAGTAAGGAGTAAGTTAGTGATTAAAGATGGAAAATAATCAAAAGGCAGTCCTACAGGTATTAGTGCTCGTCCCAGCATTACTCAACACGGTCATAATTATTTGAAAGTAAATAAGTAATAAAACACCTAATAGTGGAAGTCTGGCATACACAGTGAGACAGGATACCGAATCAGCACAGCCTTTGGCGAACTGAGTCTATTGATCCAAAGTCTGTAAATAAAACCTGAGGTAAAGACATATATTTTATTTAAGTATTCTTGCATTCACCAGAAGCCAACACCCAGCTTTCTACCTATTTTGTGTTGTAGTTCATTCAGTTTTTAAAGTACTCAGACTAGCACTATCAGGGTGCTCACATGCTGTTAGCTATCAAAGCATCACTGCAGGGGAAGGGTATTGTGAATATCCCAGCTTCCACTGGCAATGGTCATCATCAGGGACCTGTTCTGTTAGACAACAAAAAATGTACATCATGAACTATGTGGCTGAGCAGTGGCTCTCTGGTGTCCAGTGAGCCCATATTGAAGATTGACCCATGGTAAGCCACTCATAATGACAACAGCCCCTGGATGCCTCTTCCCTACTAGGAGTTGAGGTGAGACTACAGATTTTCCTTCACTGTGGGAGTTAATAAAATCACTCTCTGACATCTGGATGTGTGTTTCTGCTAGCATGCACATATTTAATATTTTGAGACTTCTACGTCTGTTTGATTAACTAGCAATTTGCCAAAACTTTTAAAGCAGTTGTTGTAATGGTCAGGTAACACACACACACAATGAGCAGTCCTACAAGCCTTCTGTCCTTAGGCTTATACTGAAGGAACGTGGGTCTATGGAAGAATGCAGGAAGTGATCTCAAAAGTTCTGCCAGGGGAGTATTAGAATAGATGTCAGATGGAACTTCTTCACAGATAGGGTAATTAATCACTGGAACAGGCTGCCCAGGGAGGTGCTTGAGTCACCATTCCTGGAGGTGTTTAGAAGATGTGGTGCTTAGGGACACGGTTAAACACTGGGCTTGGTAGAGTTAGGTTAATGGTTGGTCTTTTCCAACCAGAACAAATCTGAGATTTTGTGATATGTAGAAATTACAGTCTAGAAAGTCTGCACACCATTTCCAGTCCAGAAGATCCAGGAAAACCATGGTGTTCCACAGATGAAAGATCATCTGTGTACACTGAAGATGCAGCCTTTCCTGGATGCAGTCACTTTACTTTTGAATTTATTTTTTTTTTTTACATTCAGAATGGAAAAAACCCACAACAAAATTAGAAGAAAATTAATTCACAAATATTTTCTGTTAAAAGACCTAATCTCTCATGTCACCCCTGGTAATACCTGCAATCTCAGATACATTTTGAGATTCCACTGAATATAATAAACCACCTATGATAGCAATGGTTCTTAACATTTAATATTAAGGACAGATAAAGCATACACTTCTTTTCCTTATTACACCAATAGAGTAAATTATAAGGCTTAATGACTTTTTTTTTTATATTCTTGTTTATATTCTAAAGACTAATATTTACAGTTGAAGAAAATAATCCATTTACCACAAGAGGAGGGTATGAATTCTACTCGTATTAACTTGCACTTTTAAAGTGTTCTAGTTAGTATGACTCTTTCCAGAAAACTAGAAATTTAATTAGTGGCAGAAATTCTCCCCAAAATGTCTAGTGCTTCATATTCAAACTACTATTTGAGTCATGACATTATATGTTTATTTTCCTCATTGTTAGAATCTCTGACTAGAGAATCCTATGAATATTTCATATTTGTTATATTAGAGATAAGTCAGCTTATTGGAGAAGAACAAGTGTAGTATATTTAATATATTTGTAAGGCATTTTTCCTTATGAAAATAGAACTGTCTTTAAGCTAAATCATATTCCAAACCTAAATGCATTAAAATAATGTTGCCAGGTTGTAATTTTAAAAATTATTTTCCAGATCTACTCTGTTATTAACAATATTTAAATCATCTCCTGTTTTAAGAATTATTATCTTCCAGTAGCAGAAACAAAAAAATCAGGGTGGAATATATAATTTTTTAAAAAATAACTGTAACAGTTATTAAGTCTATAGGAACAGAAATTCATTTCAGCTGTGCAGTTGCCTTACTTGAGGAGATGCTGTAAGCCTAACCAAGTGCAAAAAGAAGAGAACATGACCCATATTCTACAACATAAGTGAATTAAATATGAATACTACAGGGCATAAGGAAAGCCAGTCATCAAAGCACAGAGAGACTATTACTAAGAGGGAGGAGTATCTTCCATTCTGCTCAGGATCCAAACAAGAACGCAGGCAAAAGTAAAAAAATATTCTCCACCAGGAAAAGCTTAAGAAATCAGAAATGTTCAAATAATGCACCAAACAAAAACCAAGTATTTTTCAGTTTTATGTAGGCATAATCTCCTTTTATACAGACAGATCACATCTATGTAGTACCTAAATACAAAACACCCAGTGCTGTCATCTTTTGACAAGCATCTTTTAAAAAGCAGCCCGAGAAGCACTAGGGCTTGTAATTAAAACCAAGCATCCTTCTGTTAAAACATGTGATAACCACAGTTCTTACAGATTGCTTTCAAAGTACTCCTGGCAATCTAGGAGTGTCAGGCTGATGATATTCTATTAAGCAACTCTGGAATTGTCAGCAGCACTGACAGACCTCTTCCCTCAACCTACAAGCTTCCTTTTAGCCAAAGCTACGAAATATGCAAGAATAGATGCAGAGAAGAAACAGGATTCAAGGAGGACCCTGGCCTTTCAACACTGGCCAGATCAGTGTGCATGCTCCGATTTGCAAGATGAAGGTTGACTGATCATGAAGTCAACAGAAACCTCCCCAGCTGGATATGGTCCATCTTAAGTATTTGGGCATGTATTCTGTGAAAATGGTGGACATGATCACATCTTCGGGCTTTGCTAGCTTGAGGCCTGGTGTTTGTTCTGTTTTGACATCTCTTGAAATTTCGGTGAGGCACACAAAATACATTTTCATGACATTTATAGCACACCAGCAAAACTTGCAGCTATTTCAGGCACCTAAGTGTGACTAGCTATGGGATTATAATAAGTCTAGTCATACAAGGCCTAAACAGCCAAAGTATTTTTAAAAATGCACAAGCCCCAAGGGACACTGGTGTGTGTTTTGCTGGGAGGCAGGGAAGCTGGAGGACACCTTGGGACTGAAACTGAGAGGTGAAACTTTTCCAGGTAAGGGAAGGCAAGGCATCATCCTTTATCAAGGATGGTTAGGCTAGCCAAGAAAAAAACAGTACAAAGCCAGCAAACAGAACTATTGGCCTCCATCAAGCAGAAATTACAAATTTGAATCTTGGAAAGTGTCTCTCTTCAGAGCAGATAAAGACTGAGAGAAACTAAAAAGTATTCATTCTAAGCAGAAGCAATTTCAGACTTCTTAATGTTGCCGAATACTGTTCAGCTGATCCAGAAGCAACCTAGCAAAGCTTTTTTTAGATGATGCTTGTGGTGCAAATTATGTAAAAAGTGGGTGATGAAGAAAAACTGATCTGCATTTCAACTTAAAAGTACTTCTGCACTCAGAACCTAAGCTGTTCCCAAACCTATGTACATTAACACACACATAATGCAGAACACAGTTTATCACTCCAAATGCTGTTTTGGGAGCACCTACCAAATCAGAATTACAATCCCCATCTAGAAGAAAAGCAAATAGGGATCAAAAATCATCTGCTCAGCTTCCCAAAATGCAAACATGTTCCTACTGTGTATGACAATTTGGACTATTTCCCATTTCTGTCTGATACTCAGTTTGTAATGCAATGTGTAATTCTATCAAAATTTCAACTGTGTCCTTCTCAGAACACTTCCAATTCAGTTTTTCTAGAGAAAAAGCTTAAATTACTAGTCAAAATTACCTTTAAAGTATTTGATTTTCTTATTCTTCCATGGCTTAAGAATATTTCCAGAAATATGTACTATAGAGAAAAAAAAATTATACTGAGTTGGCATTCGCATTCTAAATGAGAAGTACCTATTTTAGTTCTGCTTTTTAAAACCATGTTAGAATACTCCCAGGGAAGTCTCACCAATATGTGTTTTACAACACTGCCTTCTAGAGAGAGAATCTTGCTCCTATTTTCTGTAAATCACTATTTTGGTGAGTTCTATTTGCTGAATGCACCATTCAGCAAATGCTGGGATGCCAGCCACTGATACATCTGCCTTCTATTTTAAGTATAACCTCAGGGAGAGGTCCAAGATCAAATCTGCCAACTGTCCAAATTGTTTACCCTCAGGAATTCATTCAGAGCTGTGTTGAGAATAAACCATATACCACCTCTGGGTGAAAACCTCAAATATATTCAAGCTCTCCAGAGTACCCATGCCACCCTTTGCAGGGTGTATGTGTCTACCTGTGGTGTGTATGCCCCAAGGTATCTGATCTGTTCCTGCAGTGATTCTATCTGGCTAAGAGATGGTTTAAAAAATGGACTTTATAGTGGATTCCAGCATACAAGAATGTGTCCCCCTTGACATAAGAGACTTGTAGACAAGCCCCAAGACAATGGAGATTTGAAAAGCTGCAGAAAGGCACACCTCATGTTTCAAGGTTTTCCCAAGGCTCACCTTACAAACTTAAGTCTCTGAGACATATCATACTTTCATTTAATTCCATATTCTGCTAGTTTCTGATGTTGTGGAAAAGAAAGAACAAGGAATGTATAGGAGCAAGGGGACCACAAACAGAAGGATACATTACTTATTGTGGGAGAAAGAGCATTCAAAATCACAAAAAGAAATGGAATTTTTAGCTTAATAAAAATTATTAAATGCCACGTGAGGAAGAACAGTGACATTTAAGTCAATTTACTTAGATATTTTTCCTTCTAGAATTTCAAAGGTGAACTAACAGTTGCGATAATGAGCCTTGAAAAAAAAGTTGTATTCATAGTCTGGCAGTCTCTCAATGATTCTGCCAAGTAGTAAGTATCTAGAGACAGCTATCACTGTCCAGTGATGGCTTATTGAGAGTTAACCTGAGTGTCAAAACAGTTTTAAGGAGAAGAAAAAGCCTTTCCTTTACTGTCAACTTATTATAGTAAAATAATGTTTTGTTGTTTTTTTTTTATGTGCATATAAATTAAAGAGAAGGATGTGGCAGCAGCAAAGCTGTAATGACTATGCTCTAATACTGAAATTAGTAAACCTTAATTTCCAATGAATTATCACTGTGCTGTTTGCCTTTTTTTTAAGAAGACATCGTATTTTTGCCCAAACCTTGCTTTAAATATTTTCTTTACTTTCATGATTACTTTTAGCATTTTTAGATGCTTATTTTGATGAATAGGAAAACCTGGCTACCAAGAAAGTGAAGTCTGAGGTCTGTTCTGGTATTTCTTTCTCTTGTTTTCCATTCATACATGACAAATTATTAGGGTTAAAATACCATGCAAGATGAACACTGCACAGTGAGATATGTTGTGCAATGTACATATATTATCAATCACATTATGATAAAACTTCTATTATGGAACACTGACTGTTGTGCACAGCCAAAAAAACCACTGCTTGTTAAAAAGATCAAAATTAATTTTCCACTAGAACAAGCAAATTGAATAAACTTTTTTTAAACAGGAAGAGAATAAAGGTGACTACTTATATTCTTTCCCTTCAAAGTTTGTCAAGGAAGTCAGTGAAATGAACTGACAGTGTACCACAGTTTTGTGTGTCAGATCTGCTAATGCTGTCAACTTCAGTCAGTATTTTGTTACTGATGTATTGCTCTTCATTATCATTCTACACTGAAATTCTTCTCAGAGTTGGCAGGAAGTATATAAATAGGCTGATTGAACATACCCAAAATTTAACTGGCATAAGGCTGCACAGGGAGGCCCTGGTTACAGCTCCCTTTCCATCCCTCTTGCAACACTCAGTATTGCAACTTTTCCCTAATCTCCTACATTTGGAGCTCCAGAGCCCAGATTTGTTAACTTTCTGAGAATATTACAAAGCTCCTTTTCTCCTGCTTGTTAAAGCTACTGGTATGAATGTAAGTCAGGACAGAGATGAGATTTAAGGTATTCCTTTCTGCAGGTACTTGACAGTACAATAGGAGAAGATTCCTTAAATATGTATTTTTACAATCTGAAGAAAAAGTAAATGTTGAATAGACAGATGCCCTACACTCTTTGAAATTATTGAAATAAGTAATAATAGGTCATTTCTGCTGACTTTCTGGTGATAACAACACTGCAGTGTTTTGGGTGATTTTTTCATCTTTTGCCTTATTACTCTGGTATGCCTATGAAAATATGGTATTTGGTGCTCTGCAAATAAATACTTGGCATTAAAGAACAGAAAGGAAGGAGCCATGGCAAGTTTCTGTGATACAGCTATGTTTTGAGATTGTATCAAAGGCTTTTCACAAGAGGAAAATAGGAAAGTAGCATAAAGTCAACAAAGGAATACATACAGAACTTGTATTTAAAAAAAATGTAATTAGTAAGGTTTTGATGTTGTCAGCTGATAGTACGTGCTAGATTGCTGCACCTTAATATGGTTCACTGAAATCTGCCTGTGTTTTGTCATCTGCTTTAGTAAACTGTGTTAGTTAGCTAAGCTAACCAAGTTGTGTTAGTAAGCTAACCAAGGAACCAATCTGTTTGTTCAGCTTATAAAGAAAAAACATTCTGAAAGAAAAGGATTAACCCTCAACTCCTTTTCCTTTGAAATAACACATTTCGCCTCAAAGCTTTCAGAAAAGGAACCTCTAGAGTTTAATATATCCTTAAATACGTCCTTGTCTTTCACACAAAACAGCCCTACAAAAAGATCAGCCCCAGAGGGAAGAAGGTCTGTGAATGGCACAGAAGAGAGAAGGCTGCTCAGACCAGGTCTAATATCCAAAATCCTCAATGTTAAGTGCTTGGCTGGTGCACACAGATGGAAGGTGCAGGAAGCCAGACCAATGAGTTAGACTGATGACGAGAGGAATTCTCTCTTCCTTCACACCAATGAGGTGAGAAAACAGCTTAAGTCTTCCAAGCAGTTAATTCTTCACCACTGCCAGGGCTGTGGCTGCTGGCAGCAGGCAACACATCCATGTTGCATGTTAGCAGCACACACCTCTGAGATGTCACAGGGACATCACCTTTTCAGCCTACCTAAACCTGTTCAGCTCAGTGAAGGGCCAGGTGGGCTGGCAGCCTGTGCTATAGCAGAGATCAGGCTGGCCTATAGAACCTTCTCTGGCTTTATACCTCATGCAGCTTCAACAGCTATTTTCAGAAATTCAGCAGACTCCACCTTGAGTTTCATTGTTTGATCTGATTTATGTACAGCACCGTGGCTTTCATCTGAGATGGAATGTAATTTAAAGCAGTAGCTCCAAGGTTAAGGCTGTATAAAAGTTAAAAGTGATACACAGGGTACAATCTTTTGCAGACAGCAAAGGTGCTAAACTGCTAAGCTCTACTCTCAGTATACCACTCAAAACAAACTTAAATCAGGAACAACTTTGCTCTCAGTCCTTCCTAAAAGGACAGGAATGGGACAATGGTAGGATCTAGCCCACATATTCCACCTTACTGGAAACATTTAGTCTACCAATCACTTACTGAGTGTAATTTAAAAAAGCTGTTTCCTTCTTTGCTGTTTTAATTTAAACCATGAAAAGGAAGGGGGAATAGAATATGAAATTCACAAACAAAAAAACATTAATTATTAATATATCTTTGCAGCAAGTGTACCGAATAATCAGGATTTATCACTCATAGGTGAAACCTTAGCATATGTGCTACCAACAAATCACAACAGCATTAATTGCCAAAGGATTTAAAGTTGGATAACTGTTGGTTTAATTTTAACTAATAGGTTATTACTGTGTGAATCTACCAGATTCATCATCATGAAGAGAAGCACCAGAGAGCCTCTACTAAAAGATCAGGGCACACAGTAACACTGACTCATTTCTTATGGTATTCTGCTCCAAGTTTTTCAAGAGATAAAAGCAGAAAACTCATTCTAAGTACAAAGGAAAGGAGAACTGGGAATGCCAGCCAGCTTTTGCTTTCTCAGATTACTGTGAACCAAACCACTTTTAGTTAGTCAGTCATACACAGATTCTTGTTATTCCCTTCATACACTCTTATCAGAAAAAACAAAGTAACATTAAAATTATGCCAGTTACCAGAAAGTCTGCTGGAATCCAACCATTCCTTTGCTACAGACAAGACACTGATTCAAAGAAATGGTTCTCCCAGTTTTCCACTGGCCTCCAATTACAGGTGAGACAAAATTAAGAGGTCATTAAAATAATGTAAGCCTAATTATACTACTTACCTAAGAGGCTTAAGCATTAACAGAATATACTCACAGATTTAAAATCAAAATACATGCATTTTCAAATCAACACAAATGAGTAAGTTATTCTGTAAGTCATTACGCATGAGTATTGATAACACTTAATCTGAATGTTATGTATACCCAGAAGTAAAAAGTAAAGTGAGAACAAGTGAGATACAGCTTGCACATTAGGATTTTCTATCACATTTCATATAAGTAAAAATGTAGAAGGGTTATCTGCTTAATACAAAGTTATTAACACTAAAAATGTATAATTTAAAAGTTCTCCTAGAAATCTATGGAGTCAAAAGTGAGCTAACAGCTAGGAGTAATTTACTAGAAGGTTCTCAAGCACCAGCTAGCTCTACACCTTGATGACTTGCTTGTATCATCACCTAGAAACATGCTCATGGTCTTTCAATTCAGTTTTCAAGATCTGTAACTATGAGGGAAATGTGCTCTGGAATTTTAGTTTCCTATATGAGCAGTTATTCTATTTCTACAAAGATTGTTTCATTTTCAGAAAAATATTTCCAGTCTCAGAAAGGAATTCAAGAATTGGGAGCTTTTACTGAGATGCTGGGTGCAACTTAAATAACTGAGAGGGAATTCCTATATATTTCTTTACTCCTGGGACACAGTGATATTTATAAAGGGGGGAATGTGATTCAGTATTTGCTGTCAGAATGAGAAGAGGATAAATCATAGAGTAAGTCAAATAACAAATTCTTTCTCCCTTCCTCAATGTATTGAAAAGTGTTTCTTTACAAAATGTATTCATGTATAAATGGGCTTTAAAAAAAGTAAAATGGTTTTCTTTCTTTGCTATGGATTCTATTTATTTTCATAAAATTTCTTTGTACTGCACAAACTGCAACTGTGTTTCCTTTCTAGAGAAGTGAAAGACATATTTTTATCCTCAGGAATGATAAATGTGGTTTGGATTTTCCGTATTTGCTGATTTTTAAATTGCTGTTTTATGCTAACTGATAAAATAGGCTTTATTTTTTCACTTTAATCACAGTGTTAAACATAAACATTTAGGTGCTAATGAAGCTTTCATGTAAGAATGCAAAAGACAGCATAGCTTGAAAAGTAAGCATATATACAAAAGATAGTAACAACATGCAACATCCAAAAAAGATGCTCCCTTAAATGGACGTTCACAAACATGTCAGTGTATGACACTCTCCAAATTCTCTCCAAAGAAAAGGAACATTTCAATGAATCATGTCCTAACAATACAGAAGAAAAGGAACATCTGGGCTGTGCTCTTTCCAAAGCCTATCATGGGGAATCTACTGTGCTACTGTTAGGAAGTAGGGTTTATACATCTGTCCCATAGTCAAGGGCTGTCCAAAATGGCATTTATTCAATGCTTTTCTGGAGTACTTTTTCTCAACCTCCTCCATGGGAACACCACCCACTTCTGTGGCTAAATTAATTATAAGGTTTCCGGCAAGAAAAGAGCTGCTTAAAAGGAACATTCAGCATTACCTCAAAGTAAGGTAAATACCAGGAGTTATGCTATGTAGACATGCATGCTGTCCCACAGTAGATGTACCCATGTTCAGAACTGCCTCAGTTTGAAGAGCCTGGGCTCTCTCTGTTTAGAACCAGAAACTGGAAGCACCCTTTCCTAAGTCAGCCACATGGTTAAATGCCAGCGGGCATTTTAACATTGTGACCTCCTAAGATTAGACATTCCCAAGAAATAATCACAGGATTATAGTGTCTGACTTGGGGCAGGAGGGAGGGCTCATTCTATGGCTCTGTGAAATTTGCATTCTTTGCTACATGGGTGCATCCTTTAGCTTCCATGCTTAGCTGCTGGTTTTGGCTTTTCCATTCTTTGGGTGATTGAATTACCCCAAGATGGGGGAAGAAAACAACCCAGCTATCCAATTTGAGTGAGAATTATATATGTAAAAACTATTTTCTCTTTAAAATAAAAAAGTTATATCTGATTATGTAAGCCTCAACACCAGTGGAATTGTAGCAGTGAGGTTCCACACTGAGAAAGATGTGAAGAAAAATGACTGAAAGTTATTGGAGAGTTTAAAATTGAAAAGGCAGATACACAATCAGAAAGAAAACGGTTTTTAAAACCTTTTTAAAACCTGGTTTCTCATAAGCAAACTGGTGAAAATTGGGAATATAAGCTAAAAAGGTCAAATGATACAGAGAAGCAGTAAAAATTCTGCATGATATGTATCCTCGGCTGCATCAAGAGAAGCGTGGCCAGCAGGTCCAGGGAAGAGATTCTCCCCTCTGTACTCTGCTCTGGTGAGACCCACACCTGGAGTACTGTGTTCAGTTCTGCAGCCCCTGTTATGAGAAAGACATGGATGTACTGGAGTGAGTCCAGAGAAGGGCTGTGAGGATGATCAGAGGGCTGGAGCACCTCTCCTGTGAAGACAGACTGAGAGAGTTCAGGTTGTTCAGTCTGGAGAGGAGAAGGCTCTGAGGAGACCTTACTGTAGCCTTCCAGTATCTGAAGGGGGCTACAGGAAAGCTGGTGAGGGACTTTTTAGGATGTCAGGTAGTGATAGGGCTGGGGGAATGGATTAAAACTAGGGGAGGGTAGATCTAGACTGGATGTTAGGAAGAAGTTCTTCACCATGAGGGTGGTGAGACACTGGACATTATAGCAGCCTTTCAGTAGGCCCCTATAGTACCTGAAGGGGCTGACAGGAAAGCTGAGCAGGGACTTTTTACGAGGTCATGTAGTGAGAGGACAAGGGGGAACCGTTTCAAACTGAAAGATGTCAGATTTAGGAAGAAAGTCTTTAGTGGGATAGTGGCGAGACACTGAAAGAAGTTGCCCAGGGAAGCTATGGATGCCTCGTCCCTGGAAGTGTTCAAGGCCAGGATGGGTGGGGCTCGTGGCAACCCAGCTTAATGGAAAGTGGCCCTACCCATGGCATAGGGGGGGTGGAACTAGGTGATTTTTAAGGTCCCTTCCCACCCAAGCCATTCTATGATTAAATCATGTGATACACCAGATATTATTTGTATTTATGAAAAGAAAAAATATACATGAGAAGCTCTGACTAGGTAACTAGTTAACTAGGTGGCTGTAAGACAACTGTAAGCTGTAAATGTCTGAAATAACAGCTAATCCATATTATGGACAGTAATCGAGACATTTGTAGATCTACATCTCTACATCATGGGTACTGTCAGGAAAGCAAATTACAATATATAGAAAAAGAAATTTACCAATATTAAAGATCACAAAGAATGTAATATATGCTTTAAAAGGGCACATCCATAACTATATTTGCTGTTAAATAATCATAGCTTTAACTTGCTTTCCTGTATTTGTATGGCCATATCCTGACAACAATGTAATTTCATTTTGCCCTGTAATTATATATTAACTCTCCCTAGTACAGTTTTTCACCAAAGAATGGCTATATCTGTCCAGACAAAAATATCTATTAAAAAGCAAATGTTCCAGCCTAAAAACTGTATCTTCACATCAACCCAATGCAACTGTGGTACAGTATTAAAAATAACATTTCTAATATTAAAGATCCATGAACAAGTCTCCTCTTCTGCCAAAGGCTGTATAACATCCTAACCAAGTGATGTAAATATTTAACATGGAATGTGCTTGTGTTTGCAATGCAATAAACAGGACTGGGGAAGGAATACTACAGGGCTCGCCTGTATTTGAAAGATAAGACAGATTAACACTGGTTGGGAATTTATAAAGTACTGAAAGCTGTTTCTGAATAATTCCATATGTGAACACTGTTATTTTGGAATAAAAGTGCTTTGTTCCTGTTCAGCTTGACCCACTTTCCAAGTGCATTTCATTAGGAAGAGTTTTATGTGTAAGAAAACCTTTTGTTTGTTCTCTTGATTAAAGCAATTAAGTTCAGTGTCTACAGTTTCTGATTCAAAACAACTTAAACATTTTAAAAAATAATCAAGCTATGGGAAAGTGCCTAGGTATTAAAATAAAATTGTGCCGTTTTCACTGTTTCCCTAAATAAGTTATTTCAAAGAGAAATTTTGTAAATTGTCTGCAGTCAGCAATCACATACTGCTGTAATGTGTAGGCTGTGGATGGTTACTCAGAATTCTTTAAGACAAATCTGCTCTTTGCATAACATGACGTTACAGCAGAGGGTTTTAAAGGTATATGCCAAAGGGTCAATGGTAGTGTATCAGCACTTCAGGTATCAACCAGTTTCTGCACGTATTTTTGGAAGTCATCTGTGGAAAATCTTATTTCCACTGATTTTTAACTACCGATAAAAGCTCTGTTACAAAAACACATCACTACTTCAAACACCTTAAAAAAAAAAAAAATAAAAGGACAATATTCCTCTGAATAGGATTACATTATGATATTTTATAAAGAAAATTGCAAAAATTACCCTGTACAATGAAACAAATACTGCACACCTCATAATCACAGAAATAAGAATCACTGAAGGTGATGAGGTTTTACAAATTTTCAGTCTTAGGAGATGCATGATTTAATTATAAACATCATGTTCCTGTCTTTAAAACTCCCTGTCACTTTCTAATGAAAAGTTTGTTACGTATTTGCCAACATTAAAGATCAAAGGTGGGGACATTTGAATTTGCCCTCAGAACAATGAAAAATTGTTCTAAAATGAAAATTTCCGCCTTCAAAACAGATTTACACTGATTATTTGCTTCTCAGTCAGCTTGTTCTCCTTATCCACATACAGAAGCTATCAATGTAGATTTTAAACTGTAGCTACTACTACAAAATAGAATTAAAATTCTATCTCATTATGAAAAACGCTACCCTAGTGGTCAGTGTTTTAATAGGAGAAAATAACCAAGTATAAAGAAATTGCCCAACGTAGTGATACCTAATGAGATAGGCCACTAAAGCTAAAGAGAAAATCCATCAAGTTTTAATGTAAGGCAAGTGAAAAGGAATCAATATGGGACCACCACTCTCATCTCAGTAGTGAATGGAAAATACTTGATGTGTCTAAGAAAACAATTAATAGCCACTTTCTAGTCATTGTCCATAAACAGCCTGGTTATTAACTAAAATGTGAGTGATTTTCTTCCATGTTTAAAAGAATTATTTTTATAAGCAAATATTGACATGACTGTGCTGAGAAATAGTGCTTTAGGGAAAGACTTTACTGATTAGCGTATAATACCTGTTGCTTTTTATCTATGCAAAGCATACTGTATGCACAAAATTGCAGCAGCTGTGGATAAACTCAACACAAACAGTGAATTAATTACTAATTTCAGATATTAAGAAATAGCCTCTGGGGATGAGCCCAAGACATTTCTGTCCAAAAGCAGTTTGACTGCCATACGTTAATTAAAATTTAGGAAGAGTGTCATAGATAGGCAAGAAACTCAAGAGTAGTTACAGCCTAATAGAGTGGAGAAAGTAGAAGCTAGCCTACAAATAGACTGCCAAGGAAAGAAAAAGTAAAGAGTAAAAGAAACAGATCTAGGGGCATCTTTAAATTACAGAGGAAGATGAAAGGATAGGTAACAGATAAAATCAAAACATATTTCATTAATTTTGGAAGTGATTCACTGACCAAACCACCTGTAGACACAGAAGCAGCAGTTATCTGAAGAAGACAACTGCCAGCCTTGACCTTTGTTTAAAACTGTGTCACTTTAAGCAGATTTCAGACAAACTGGGCAAAGTTCATATTGCAGACTGCATTAATGATGAAGGTGAAATATTACTGTACTTCTGCTGTCACTGTAAGTGCATTTTTAAAAAAGCAAGCCAAGGAATGTTGACAAACTAGCCAACTAGCAATTAGCTTCCAATTCTTCTATTTTCAGTCTTCTATTTCTTCTCAGTTTTATTATGATTTCATAAAGTGGCATTATCACATCTATTTTCTGTCTCACATACCAATGACTCCTTTCCTCTGTTCTCTCTTCTGATTCTTTCTTAATGTCACATCACTGAAGAACATCCATTCAACTACTATGGCTAGAGAAAGCCAGATGTAGTACTCATGTAAAAATATTTCAGAGAATTCTGTTCGGACTGTGACAACCATATTTCCCTTAAATTCTTTACACATTGTCACACCAGGACTGAGCTAAAGACAAACAAGCATCTAATTCTTTCTTTGAAAACCAGTTGATTGACTGCCATTATAAACTATTTAATGGGACTCAGATTCAAAAGACAGCTGAATGACTGACTGTCTCATTTTAGCATTCTGACATGTCAGTAACAAGATAAGCTCAAAGAGAGAGATTTAAACAAATGTTTTGAAAAAATATTGTCAAGATCTACCAAATATACACTGAACATAATGAATTCATTCATTATGAATACATTCATAATGAATTATTTACCAAATTCCTCAGATAAATAGTCAAAAACATTCTGAAGTGTATTTGTGAATAGTAAAGCCTTGATTTCACCTAAAGGAAAAATTTTATACCATGTTAAATAATCTTCTCATATCTCTTTCTCTAAGCATTTGGATGCACATAAATATTTGTACACATACAGAAGACATTAGATATAGTTATATTGACAGATATATGAGACATACATCTCTGTACTGCTTTTGATTAGTTTTGCAACAGTCTACCTAGGCTAAATGAAATCGGCCCTGGGTGCAAACAAAAATACTTAGAGCAATTAGCATTTGCAGAGTACTTGACTTGTCTAAAGTATTCTATAACCATTTAAGCAGAAGTCCTCAAAACACTCCTCAAGACCACTGAGCACTTCCACCAGCAGTAAGTTCCACTTCCACCAGTGCTGCAGCATTGAGGTACACTTTGCCACAAGACAGAAACCAAGTCATCACCAAAATTCTGAAACCAGCACTAACTTTTAAAGCTGATATTTATCTAAAGCTACTCCAAAACTCATGAACATCCTTTGTCTCCGACGGAGTGTTAGTTTTATATCAGTATGAATTAAACAATCCACATCTTGAAAAACAGCAGTAAGGTACCAGGTGCGACCAGGTATAACCTGTTCCCCCCTGTTCTGCCCTGGTGAGGCCACACCTGGAATATTGTGTCCAGTTCTGGGCTTCTCAGTTCCAGAAGGACCGGGAACTGCTTGAGAGAGTCCAGAACAGAGTGACCAAGATGATGAAGGGAGTGGAACATCTCCCTTATGAGGAAAGGCTGAGGGAGCTGGGGCTCTTCAGCTTGGAGGAGAGTGAGGGGTGACCTTAATAATGTTTATAAATATGTAAGGGATGAGTGCCAGGAGGATGGAGTCAAGCTTTTCTCAGGGGTGACTGGCAATAGGACAAGGGGCAATGGTTATAAACTGGAGCAAAGGCTGTTCTGTATAAATACTAGGAAGAATTATTTCACTGTGAGGGTGACAGAGCACTGGCACAGGCTGCCCAAGGAAGTTGTGGAGTCTCCTTCCCTGGAGACATTCAAAACCCACCTGGATGTGTTCCTGTGTGACCTGTGCTGTAGGTGACCCTGCTCTGGCAGAGGGGGTTGAACTCAGTGATCTTTCAAGGTCCCTTCCAACCCCTCACTTTCTATGATTCTATGATTAGCCAGGTAGTCTTAATAGTGAAGAAAAACCCAGCATATACTTAGGAAATACGAGTATAATGCATATATTCACATGCATTTCTGTCAGTAATAAGCCTTTGAAATTTGAATCTTTCCATCAAAATTAGCTCAACTAGAAGAAGTGCCTGGATCAGAAGTTTTTCTTCTATTTTATGCTCACCATCCCTTTCATGATTTTGCAGAATTTGGGGATGATCACAGTAGCTTCATAAAATCTTCGTCTTCTAGGAACTTCTTAGTCCTTAACCATACATCTTCATAACAAAAAGAAGCTTTCATCCTTTCAACATTTTTTAGTCCTTGTGGATGTATCTTCATAATAAATTGAATTCATCTTTTTCAGTTTCCTTATTGCTTAAGGATGAAGACAGGTCTTTCCTTTAAAACTAGCCACATGAGAAAAGATTCCAATGAAGATTTTTCTATTCAGATAGTTGGGATGGTAGCAGTCTTGGAAGATTTCCCTGATGTTGCATGTTTTTTTCTTTCTTTCTGAAGGTCTGATCATTCCTTGTTCATGAATATTTTCATTACTAAGGCTAGAATGCTTTGGAGTAGGAAATGTTAAATCCACTAAGTAATTTGCTTGTTGGGATGATTTCTAGTAAATTTTTTTTTAAAATATTGCTGCTTATTACGAAAAATCTGGGAAATGTTGCAAGGTATATAATAACAAATGTATCCTAGTCTGTAAGTATGCATTTTATTATTGAGGATCCTTGTAAAAGATATTTTCATATTTCTTTCCTATTTTTAGAGGATCCATACAAGAACAGATGCTGTCTTTCCCTGAAGTGGGTCAAAGTTAAGACTCTTTATTAAGTTTTATTAAGACTGTCCATATTCCTGTTGAGATGGAGTTATTGCTCATTGACAAAATGCCAAATAAAGTCTCACTGTTTGTAAAGAAAAAATACGAAGTTTAGGCTTCACATGAACCTTTAGCATGAAACTCAGAATTCTTTGCCTTCCAACACCATCATATAAAACCTTTGACATGACTGCAGAAAAAAAATCCCAATAATGTAAGAACAAGCTGTACCAGTACAAAGAATATAAACAGAGCTCTAAAGTCTACAACCTATTCCCTGCTATGAACTTGTCTTTTGAGATTCATGTCCAGCATGACTATATATAAAGAATCAGCCTCATTAGGAAATGTAGGAAAAGCAATTAATATAAAAAGACTTGTGGTGTATTGCTACTTGACCGTTGTCCTGTGTCATCTGATTTCTTAAAGATCAGCAGGTGCAGGACTGGTACTGTTGAAAGAGATTCCCAACACATCATGTAACATATTAGTAGATTTAGAGGTGATTACATTTAAGAAAAAAAATCTCCATATTCTCTAGTTATTCCACTTAGAGTGATTTAAATCATGTTCTTAACATGACTAATAGCAGTCCCAAGATGCACCATCAGCTGCTGGGAACTAATCATCACAGAGAGGTTTATTGTACAAGCCATTACCTTCTACTCATTCAGTCGGCAGACCTTTCATGTGTACCACCTAAAGTTATTCATAACTTGTGGCAGAACTGAAAAGACAAGCCTAGACCATTAATCACAGGGATGGAAAGCTTCTGTTCAGACAAAGCAGAAGGACACAACTGTAATTTGTAGCATTGCAATGATTTAGGCAAGGTGTCTGTATGATATTTAGAGTCTTGATAATATTCTGGTATACCACTGAAACCTCTCTCTGTATATTTGTCCAAGTAAGGTCAGATCTCTGCCAAACCAGAGACACTTCATTGAGCTGTAACCATCTGTAATTACCACCTCTAATCTGACTTAGTCACACGGGCTGTCTTTATAGTCAACAGAGGTGAATAGCTCTGGAGAGTGATACATGGCATCCATCTTTTAACACTCAGTTTAGGATCAGAAACAAAATTGGATTCTAGAGATGAAGAGTTGAACATAAACTTTAGTTGTCAGCAAGAAGCACTACACAGTTATTCCTGGAGAACCAGGATGGACGGGCAGACTTCTGTCAGACTCCATGGAAAATACTACAAGAATCACCTAATGTGCACTCCAGAAGAAAATTGCTTTTCATGTAACGTATAGACACAATTGATGGAAGAGAAAATTGAAGATGTACTTACCAACAACAACAGAGGACTCACAGTAGTAGTAACCATTCGGTTGCTTTTTTTTCAACATGGAGCAAAGATCTAGGCGGTGCAAGATTTCATCTCCAAAATAATGACTTTTAAAATCTTCATACAGCCTTGAGTCAATTTTTTTCACCTTTAAATAGCAACATAAAATTCAATTAGGTATTCTGCTAGAAAACTGTATTTTAATATTAAATTCCTATAGTTTTCATTTTAATCAGAGGTATGGTTTGAATGGACAACTACTTCAAGATGCAAAAAGAACACTGAATAATACACCATTTTTTTTGTTTTAATTAAGCACTGTCTGCTGCAAAACTTAAATGAGGAAATAAAAGTGTTATTACACCTCCTTTCTACCCATCCCTCTTCAGTCCTGTAGGAAACAAATCAATATACACAATGCTACAACTTGCGCTTCCAATGGTTGGCAACAGTCTTCATGAAACGTTTAGCTAGAAATTACTCTTGCTTTCATTGCTGGTCATGCTTCTATAAGGAAGTACCTCAGCCCTTCATCAAGGACAATTTTCTGGGTCTTTAAAATCACCAAACATGAACATGTGGTTTCATTTAACTAATATTAGACTTTTTACCTCAATAAATCTAAAACCCTCTATGTTCTGATAGGCTGTTTTCAGAAAATCTTACTCCAGTAGTTATGAGTTTAGGGCTCCACAATCCATTGTAGTTTCAATAAAAACAGATGATCTCTGTAGAAAGTCAGTATTTCTCCCTCAACCTACCTCAGAATAATTCTGTTTGCATTTTAACTTTTTTTACTATGTGCTAAGGGATGTTAGGAGTGACTGCTGCCTCCACCAGCTCCAGCACAGGGCTCCCTGCTGTACCCAGAGTCTCTGATGCGTGTACCTGCTGCTTTCACATCCCAGAGAGACACACACATGCTTGGAGGAAATGGGAATGTCCAGCTACACAGGCTGCCACAGACAAGGTGCTGCCTTCAACAGCACCCACATACATGATCACATGAAACACAAGCCTGAACAGTCCCCAGTAGACACAAAGTCCTCAGTGCAGGTGCACACAGGACTCTCTCCAGGGTCGCAAGTGCAGCCGTGCATCCCCCAAGCACTCTCATGGCTTCTCTGAACACCTGGCACCTCTGCCCAGACCCCAGGCCTCTTTATCCAGCCCACGTGTCCCCAGTTGCCAGCTGGCCCAGCCTGAGGTTAGGCAGAACACCTGCACCTCTCTCACACACACAGTTTGGGGAAGCTACAGATATTTACCCCCAGCAGCCAGGACCCAGCACACCAGCTTGGTCAGACAAGCATGTCCACCAGACTCATTGTACATAAGAGCAGCCCTTTTTACACCCCATTCTGTCCACTTCTCCTTTGTTCATCCCATTCCCCTCCACAGCCCCCATCTGTTTATACAGTCCCCACCAACACCCTCATACCCTGGACCCTCAGTTTTACATCTTGATAGCTGTAAAATACTGGTTTGCCTGAGGTTTCCTCACAGCCCATCAATTTTTTTTACCAATGAGGTTTGTCTCTTGATTATGTCTGTTGAGTTTGATGGGTTGGTGTCTCTGTATATTTTCCTTATAGCTGCCCCCTTTTCCTTACCATCTCATTTGACAGAGTCCTCAACCAGACAATCCTACTGTCATAAAACATCCCCACACTGTACATGCCCTATTCAACCTGTGTGGCTGACCAGCTTTGCCTCTGGCTGCTGCCTCCCTTATCCTAAGATAGTCTGCTTTTTGTCTCTGTATGTATTTTTTAGGGCTCCCTCCTTTTTTTATTATCCCCTTCTGCAATTAAAAAGTTCTTGCCTAGACACCCTAAGGGGGACAGACAGTCTCCTTCCTCACCCCTTTACAGTATATCCATTCACCTGAGCATCACACTCATGCATTTCTTTTGTTGCTTCATACACAATTGCTCATTTGCAAGACAAGTTCAGTGCTGGATGTCTACTGAGTTTCTACTTAGGTACACAATTATTTACTTGCCTGAGTAAATATCTGTACATTTGGTTCTCTAAAGTCTAACGTACAGGCTTTTGGTCTCTTTCTCTAAAGTAGACTTTTAGTGTGCTAAAACTGAATTTAGTGAAGGTCAGAAATGTTTTCCAATGTCCTTAATCTCTGAAATGATGACATCTAGTGGAGGATGTTCTTAACTTCAGATACAACCTACTTGGAAGTGTACATTTATCCCCCCCACTGTCATTATTTAAAATGTGATAGTCTATGGCTAAATTAGTCATTATGTACTTTATTTTGAAATTAAATCAACATTCTTTGCCTTTTTGCTGACAGGTCTTTGAAATACATTCAGACATCAATCAGCAATAAAAAAAAAGACCTCTTCAGCCAGTTGAACACTTGTCAAAATGTGAAGCCTAGAGTACTCATAGAATAAAATGAGGGAAAAATCAAAATCACTTCACGCTCAAATAAAAAAATTGCATTTACAATAGGCTGGGATGTTGCTTGTCAAAAACAGGCTGGTAAGGTGTGAATCAAACCGTGAATGCTCAGGAACTGAATTAGAATTGTGATACACTACTGAAAGTTATTTGAAAAAGCAGCCACGGAAAAACATCTAGTTTTAGTAACTTTGTGGAGTACTGTTTGCAATGATATGATGTGAAAGGATGAAACGATGCAGGTACATGGGAAGGTCACCATTCATTTCTTCACTGCAAGAGTGTGGAGCAGCAGCAGTGAAAGGAGTTGTTACCACATGGGAAAGTTATAGATGTTGATTAGATATAGAAAGATATAGATGTTGAAAGTTATAGATTACAGAGAGGAGAGTGAGAAACAGGAGTATTTGAGAGGCCATTTGAAGTGTCTGGTGCTGAAAGGGTAGTAGGGACAACACCTGCCTCTTGAGGAAGCACTATAATGAACTGATGGCTGTAAAGGGACATGGCTGTGTCATGTGGGCCTGCAGAGATGTTGCATGTGGACCGCTTGCAAGCCTGGCAGGGCACCAGGGAGACAACCACCCTTTCATGTCTTAACTGTCTGTGCTTCTTCTGTATGCAGGTGGGAAAGGTGCAGCCAGCTGTCCCCAGCCTGCAGCTAAATCCTCCAGCTGCACACATGTCCCCATGGCTGCTGTCAGCAGGCACACAGGCAGTGTTTGTCCCTCTGTGGGACCCAGGGCAGGAAGGCTGAAATGGTGGTAGGCCTTAACATGGCTGCAAAGCAAGGTGTCCAGCAGCCTACAGTAAGCAGCTTCAGGTTCCATATGGCAGACCAAAACGCTTGGCTCCAGCACTACACATCCATCTCCCCAGAGGTGAGGGCTGCATATGAACATTCATTTACAGTTGCTCAAAGCAGCTCAACTGAACAGTGAACTGCAGAAGCCACAAAAGGTGACAAGGGCAAGGAGTGGGGAGCCTGGAAAAGGGCAGGGAAAGCCATGGGTCCTGCTGGAACGCTGACAGGTGATGCAAAAGCAGCTCATGGAGATGCTATATGGGAGCGGATGCTTGGCATCCCTTCCTGGCTAGTGGGCTGGGCTTCCGACAGCCTCTTCTTCTTCCCCCTCAGTGCAGGTCTCTGAGGGAGCCAGGGAGGGTGGAAGTCAGCCACTGACAGGACAAGGTTTAGCCAGGAGGGAAGAGGTGTTCCCATTCAGCCAGGAGGCCGCTACAGTAGCTGAGGGTCCATTCCCCACACGAAGGCAGGGAGGGAACTGCTCCTGTAAGAGGACTGCACCGGGCACCAGCACCGGACACTGGCAGCTGAGGGTGACTTCACGTTTGTGGCAGTGCCTCAGGGGTGCAGGCGGGATGGCGGCCGCGGCCCGGGGGAAGGGGCGCACACGATATGGTGGTGGGGAGGCCTAAGGGTGGCAGGGAGAGCCAAGCAGCTGCCCGGAGAGAGAAGAGGGTGAAGATAAAACTTTTGAGCTACAAGGAGACATAGAAGCTGAAACAAGCTGCTCATCTGTGAGGAGAGTGAGGTGAGGAGGGGGAAGAGGTGGGAGAGGGTTGGAAGTGGGCTGCTGATGTGATGACTGTGGACTCTGTGAGGAGAACAGGTAGAATCATAGAATCACATAATTGTAGAAAGTGAGGGGCTGGAAGGGACCTCGAAGGATCATTGAGTTCAACCCCCTCTGCCAGAGCAGGGTCACCTACAGCACAGGTCACACAGGAACACATCCAGGTGGGCTTTGAATGTCTCCAGGGAAGGAGACTCCACAACCACCCCAGGCAGCCTCTTATAGTGCTCTGTCACCCTCACAGTGAAATAATTCTTCCTAGTATTTATACAGAACAGCCTTTGCTCCAGTTTATAACCATTGCCCCTTGTCCTATTGCTAGTCACCCCTGAGAAAAGCTTGACTCCATCCTCCTGGCACTCACCCCTTACATATTTATAAACATTATTAAGGTCACCCCTCACTCTCCTCCGAGCTGAAGAGCCCCAGCTCCCTCAGCCTTTCCTCATAAGGGAGATGTTTCACTCCCTTCAGCAACTTGGTCGCTCCGTGGTGGACTCTCTCAAGCAGTTCCTGGTCCTTCTGGAACTGAGAAGCCCAGAACTGGACACAATATTCCAGATGTGGCCTCACCAGGGCAGAACAGAGGGGGAGGAGAACCTCTCTCAGCCTACTAACCACCCCCCTTCTAATGCACCCCAGGATGCAATTGGCCTTCTTGGCCACCAGGGCACATTGCTGGCTCATGCTCATCCTTCCACCCACCAGCACCCCCAGCTCCCTTTCCCCTTTCTGCTCTCCAACAGCTCAGCCCCCAACCTATAGTGGTACCTGGGGTTGTTCTTTCCCAGATGCAAGACTTTACACTTGCATGTAAAAGCCTTGCAAGGGTTGATCCTTGGAGACATACATTCTGTACTTGGATAGAAACTGTTACTATGTGATGGTGCTGCATAGAAACCCGGATAGAACCCTGACACCATAACCGATGTGGCTACATTGTTGTGAGGAGCTGTGGTCAGTGCATGGGGGTATCCCATACCCCTGAGGATGATTTTGTATGTGCATATATACACATGCATGTACACCACTGTATTTATGAGTATTTGGACATACATGTATACTTACTAAAATAAAAGATACAAAGAAAAACTAAAACTATTCCAGCATTGCTGGTACTTCAGTCAGTTATGCTTTGCTTGGAAGCAAGATGGTGGCTGTAGTCATGGGCTGCAACTTTTCACTTGAACAGATATTGTATCTTTTAATTTTTGGTAGCATCTTAGTTTCTCCAGAGTTGGAAGAATAAGTGCTTTTTCAATTACAAGTTACTTCTCAGTACTTTTTGGATGATTTGCAAATAAAAAATTTTTTCCAGCAGCATGAATACCACACCAGCCACAAATTGTGTCTTGCCACCACCACTTGGGCCTGAGCAAGAGGACCAAGAGTGCTCTGAGACACACATGTCTGTTTTATGGTATGCAGGGCAGCTTGCAATTACTTATTATGATACAGAAGACTGCTCAGTCTACTTCATGCCTGACATACCTGATAATGAAGACCTCAGGCTACTGCAAAAAGTAATTGGAGAAGTTAATCCTAAATGTATAGTGACCAGTGCAAAACAGGACCAAAATATCGCCAAATTCCTGACCAACCTGACAGCTGGTGATAAAGAGATAAGAAAACCAGAAGTTGTCCTTTTTCCTAACATGGATTTTGGCCTAGAAGTCAGCAAGCAACGGATCCTATCTAGGCAATTCGCATTTATCCCATCTCACATGACTGCAACAGAGAAAATTCTCTACCTGTCCTCAATCATCCCTTTTGAAAACCCACTCATGATACGAACCCTTGGGGGACTCCTTAAGTTTCTAGACAGGAGAAGGGTTGGAGTTGAACTTGAGGAAAGCAGTGTTGCAGTTCCTATTCTGGCCTTTAAAAAGTTTGTGCTGTCAGATACTGTGAATGTGGACCAAGACACATACTGTGTCCTGCAGATATTTAAAAGTGATATCCATCCATCTGTGTATAAGCTCTCCAGTGGATTAAAAGAAGGATTCAGTTTATATGGAATTTTAAACCGCTGCAGGTGCAAATGGGGAGAAAAACTGCTCAGGCTGTGGCTCACAAGACCTACTCGGAACTTGACAGAGCTGAACAAACGGCTCGATGTTATCAACTTCTTCCTGATGGCTCAGAACCACGAAACAGTCCTCACTCTTCAAGGCTGCCTCAAGAATATTAAAAATGTGCCTCTGATTCTAAAAAGAATGACTCTTTCCAACACAAAAGTCAGTGACTGGCAAGCACTCTATAAGACAGTGCACAGTGCAGTGTGCCTAAGAGACACTTGTCGTTCTCTGCCCAACAATATTGAACTCTTTCAGACTATTTCGCGTGTCTTCACTGATGATCTGCACTACATTGCTAATCTAATCAGCAAAGTGGTGGACTTTGAAGGCAGCAACTCAGAGAATCGCTTCACTGTTAGACCCAACGTGGACCCCACCATTGATGAGAAGAAACGAAAGTTGATGGGACTGTCAGACTTCCTTACAGAAGTGGCACGAAAAGAACTGGAGAACTTGGACAATCACATTCCCTCCTGTTGTGTGATCTACATTCCTTTGATTGGGTTCCTTCTCTCCATTCCACGGCTGCCAACTATGGTGGATAAGAGTGACTTCGAAATCGAAGGCTTGGACTTCATGTTCTTGTCAGAGGACAAACTGCACTACAGAAGTGCTAGGACGAAGGAGCTAGACAGCCTGCTGGGTGACTTGCACTGTGAGATCAGAGACCAGGAAACACTCATTATGCACCAGCTGCAGACAAAGATCTTGGAGAAGTCTGATGTTCTTAACAGTGTGGTTGAATACACGGCACACCTAGACGTGCTCCTGGCTCTGGCAGCGATGGCCCGGGAGAATGCTTACTGCCGGCCACGCTTCACTCACCACCATGGCTTCCACATCAAGGATGGGAGGCACCCACTCATGGAACTATGTGCAAAGACTTTTGTCGCCAACCCTGTGAACAGTGGAGAGGCTACCAGACGAATCAAGATCATCACAGGGCCCAACTCATCTGGAAAGAGCATCTACCTAAAGCAAGTGGGTCTTATAGTATTCATGGCTCTAATCGGCAGCTATGTCCCTGCAGCAGAGGCGGAGATTGGAGAAATTGATGGGATTTACACAAGAATTCATAGTAGGGAATCAGTCTCTGTAGGTCTCTCTACTTTCATGATTGACCTTAACCAGGTTGCCAAGGCAGTAAACAATGCTACAGAGAGGTCATTGGTACTTATTGATGAGTTTGGTAAAGGGACCAACACACTGGATGGCCTCTCCCTTCTGGCTGCTGTTCTGAGATATTGGATCAGTCAAGGAACCCACTGTCCACAGGTCTTTGTCTCCACTAATTTTCACAGCTTAATGCATCTAGAACTCCTGCCTGACACACCTCTCCTGGAGTACCTGACCATGGAGACCCACCAAGATGGAGATGAATTGATATTTTTCTATCAGATCAAGCAGGGCATATCCACTGTTAGTCATGCTGCCAACATTGCTGCATTAGCAGGCATGCCAGCCAAAATTATTGACAGAGGAGTGGAAGTGTCAGAACTGATTCGCAACGGAAAACCTATCAAATGTATCGATCATCCTTCAAAAGGAGATAGGATGGAAAAATGCAAGTCTGTTGTGGAAAAGTTTCTTTGCCTGGACCTTGATGATCCCAATGTGGACTTAGAAGAGTTCATGCATAAAGAGGTGCTGCCTTCTGCAGCCTCCATCCTGTAACAGGGTAAAAGCATGCATTCTGTTGTATCTACTGTGTTCTGTAGGAGAGTTTGGTAACTTAAAGACTGATCACTAGAACAAACACCTCACACTACATTTAGCTTGTAACAAACTGTAGTGTATGTCCTTTCTTCTTCTTCTTCTTGTTAGAAAAGAAGTACTGTTGTTACATACCTCTGCAATACTGTGTATGATATGAATGCAGGAGGACTGAAAGAGAATTCAAGAAACTCTTCCAGCTGTTTGGTCATCCAGTTTGTGCTTTTTCTGCCTCTGTTGCTAGACCTTCATATTAAAAAAAAATGCTGTAGAAAAATCATAAAATGTTTCTGCTGGTCTCATAAGACTGTGAAAGCAAAGTGTTTATTGTTTTGTATTACATAAAAGTGTAATAATTTCGGCCCTTTTAGGGTCAGTATCAAAGTTTCCCAATAACTATGTGCCTGAAAGTTCCATACCAGCAAGCAGCAGTTATCACAAAACAAAACACATACATGAAGGCTGATAGGTGAAAATATAGAAAGATCTAATGAGCTGTATTCCTTTCCTGCCCAAAATGCCAGAGATCCCAGGAGTTATTATACAAAGAATTCTGAAGGTCAGTATCAGCAGGAACTGATAAACAGGGGGACTGCTTTGGTTTTACTGAGAGTCACTCTCTTCTCTTAAGGTCCTGTATGGTACAACTATGTAGCTATGTCATATGGGTATAAATAAAAGCAAAACTACAACTAGGAAACTGAAAACTACATGAGGTATGTAAGAGAAATTCCCATTTTGTAGTCTATTTTTGAGTACTGAGTAAAACATATTAGTAAAGGAATAAATAATACCAGAAGCTGAGGGTTCCCTTTCATTTCTCTTGTCATGCACAGGATCTTTACTGAACATAGGATTTGATGTATGCATATGCAACAAAAAATCATTAACAAATTAATGAAGCAGGAGACATGACATGTAAGTATAACAGAAGTAATAGCCTTTACTGCAATAAGAAAAGTGTCTGACATTCTGTATTTAAATAAGACAGAAGAAACATCAGATAACTTGTAGACTGACTCCCAAAATTTGCTGTAAATGCTTACAGTATAGTCAATAAAAGGCATCAGCAGATATACTACATCTCTCTTCAGCTATATTTCATTTCACGAAGCCTAAAATATTGAAGTCACATAAACTGAGAGAAAATTTATATGAGAAAAAAGTAATTACCTTCATAATTACCACTATTAAACATGTTAGCTAGTATGCCTAGTTGAAGATAGCAAAAAGATGAATTTGAGATCGAAAAGATCTGAATTTGGAGACACAGCTTTGGATTTGATTCAGTGTAGAATTTCCTCCTTTATGATGGATTAATTTCTATTACAAAGTTAAGTACTTTATATTATCTCTATATGAAATGAGGATAGTGGCAAAAGTTTAACCCAATTTATGTTTAAAAATACACTAAAAAATTACTGAATCGTGCAATTGCTGCTCCAGTGCACTCATCATAAAACAGTCTGCAAAATAATTTAGCACCTTGACTACATTACCACTGAATAATGGTAACAGTGAATCAGACCTTGTACAGCACTTACAAGTGTTGTAAATACAAACAGATTTTTCTCACTAACATATTCTCTTCAACTAATTATACATACAGCATTCTGAAGAGATACAGTACAAAAGAATATATTTATTATTTATAAATTATATTTTTGAGGGATTTTTTTCCTGCCAACCATTGTCTAAGCTGAGGATAGCAGATGCCATCAGAGCAATTTAGCTGTCAGTCATCACCTGCTTATGAAATTTCTCAGTGTTTGAACCACTCAGCACAAAGTATCAAAGGATCTCAAATGTCATTAAGCATTTTATGAAGTGTGCTTCACAACACACCCTGAAATAAACAGCAGTCTGGACAAATGACAGAGGGGTTGTGACTGACCTGTTGCAATGCAGCGGGCTAGGGAGTGAAGCAGGAATAGAAATGTTATCTTCAAGTGCAAAATTCTAGTTGCTTCCCTCATTGTGACTCGCTAGGTTCTTTGTATAGAAAATAATGACACCAGTCCAAGATTCTTAGCCTCCAAAGAATCAGTTAAGGAAACAGCTAAACAAGTGCAAGTAAATTATATCTTTTTATCTCTTTCCACAACGACACCCAGAGCCACACACAACTTCCTTATTTTGTGGAAGATTTCAGTAGTACATTTGATCTCAGAATTGTCAAACTAAGTATGAAGAATGCATTGTTCCCACTTCTGAGTAGGTAGGGAAGTTCTTTAACATGAGAAGCCAAAGGGAGCTGAGTAACCCAGATAGCTTTTCTGTAACCCACTTTATCTCATATTTTATCCTGTATTAATGTCTGTTTCCAAGTTTTTTACATTTACCATTTTTAACTTAATGCTCTGCCTTCAAAGTGGAAAGCCAGGTTTTTTGAGATCTTTATTAAATACTGAATTGTCAGACTCTTTGCTTTGTAAAGATAAGCAACAATGTGGGAAAGCTAAAATATGCACAATATATGCATTTTAAAAATGTCTGTATCTACAGTGAGGTTTGAAAAATATATTTTTGTTTCCCCCCAAAGTTAACTTCTATGGGATTTTGATGTAATTAGAAGGACAGTGGCTTAAGAGAGTACTGATCTGAAAATACAATTAGATATAACGAAACATGCTACAAAATAGTAATTCCTTTTATGTTTCATGCTTTTATTTATTATTTTCAGAAAATGCATGAAACTATTTCACTTAATGAACAGACACAGCGAAACAATTATATTGAAGATGGATGCTTATGCCTCACAGTGGATTGACAGAGAAAAAAAATTACATATTTGTAATAAATAATATCTTTCTATACAGGGTATCTTTAGTATACAACATACATTATCCAGTATTATGGAGGACTAAGGGAGATGATTTGGAATGACATTGACCTGGTTCTGTCAACAGCAGTGAATATCAGACCCCAGAAAGAATGCATCCTAGCTAACAGTTCATGCAAGGTAGATAAATGTAAATAAAACAAACAACCAGCTAAAACCAACCAAAAAAACATAACGGCAAAAAAATCCACCCTTATTGTCTCAGATATTTTGACCAAAGAATTGAATTACTGAACAACTGATATTCCAGAAGGAATTTTTAAAATGAGAGTTTTAGAAACCAATTATTAACACAAGCAAAAGCTTATTGGAGCTTACAAATTTAATACCAATAATAAACCACTTACTATCTGTGGAAAAGTCCTCATCTCTGATTCAGGGTGAGTATGTGTACCCTTGAAGTTTCTTGACGTATCTCAGATTTTACTGCATTCTTACTGATTCCACAATAATACTTTATTTAAACGTGCACCTTCAGCATTTTTTGAGATTATTCCTAGTGAATTTTTAAAGTATTCTTCTTTAATTCTTACGATTAAGGAAAAAAATAAACTCTAAATATTTCTATTATATACTTTCATTCTTATTTTAAAATATTTTTTTTCTGAAAACTATTTTCCTGGTCAATGTTAAAGGATCACATAAAACATTCTATATAATGTCAGGAAAAAAATGTATGTACCTATACCTTGTGTTAAATAATACAATATTACTGTCAAACTAGTATGAAATAACTAGATATACTAGTATTGCTTCTACAAATTTACCATCACAGTTATACCATATTTTTGTGTATTTTGCCCCAAAAGCAAATAAATAGGCAAGATAACTGCCTGAGAGAATATAGAAAATGTTTTTCATATTATTCTGAACTCAGCGAAGAGAATTCAACTGACAGTCTGCATATTATGCATGATCCAAATATAAATTCCATTATTTATTTGAGGGGATTTCTTATACAGTAACAAAACTAAACTATCCAAATAAAGTGTATCATATAATCTATACCCTAATAAAAGTTCTGTAAGTTTGAACAAGTACTTTCATCCTTTGGTCTTACAGAGTTTCACAAAACCATACAGACCATGATATTACTGTCCTGAGAAGGCAGAGTGCTAACTACAGTTACTACAGTAAAGGGCTACTGTTTATACAGAGGATGTACTAATTATTTTTTCTTTAAAAATCAGTATTTTCAAGTTATTTACCTCTTCTGCTGGTTACAAGAATGTATGATGCTGTAGCATAAAAAACTCCATTGTTTGTTTTCAAATTAAACTTTCTAGATAGCTGCTGAGCAATGTGAAATGTGAGCTCACCTGCTTACGTAGCTGTGGGGATTTTGACAACTTCATGAAAGTCAGATGTGGTTTAAAAACTCTTTCTTCTCCTGCCATGATGCCCTTTTCTTGAAATATCTTCCTCATAGTCTCTGACGGGGGAGAAAAATGTAGAGGTACAAAGATATTACATGATAGCATGCTTAAAAATATACTTGCAACTGTAATGTGAGTCTCAGCTGCTCAGCATGGGAAAAAATGTTGGGCACTAACAGGTAGAGAGATTTCTAGTTAACTAAAAAGGCACATATTATTTCATGTGAAAATAGTTTTAAATTTGCAATTCATATTGGTCACAAATTTGGCTGCATTAAAATAATGGCAATTAGTGAGCTGTCTATGCTGTCTGCCTTTGCTATCAGAACAGCAATTTGACATTAAAACTGTTCAGGAATTACTCTCACTAGAAGTTCTGGAAACTTCAGGAAAACTCTTAGTATTTCCCAAAATTGTCTGCCCTCTTAAATAGTATTTTCTGGTAGGTTCTATTATATGTGTTTGGGTAAAATCCTGCCCAGATGAAAGGAAATCTGAAATGGAAATCTACTATAAATTCTGGCACAGAAAAATAATTAGTCCAACCTTTCATTCTAACTCAGAGGATGCTTAAAGGGTAACCAGATTAAAACTTGTGAAACACTTATACTATGGTAAGAGGTCGTATTATTATGACAGATGTTGAAAATAATCATAGAATCATAGAATTGGCTGGGTTGGAAGGGACCTCAGGGATCATCAAATCCAACCCTTGATCCACTACCGCTGCAGTTACCAGCCCATGGCACTGAGTGCCACATCCAGTCTCTTTTTAAATATCTCCAGGGATGGAGAATCCACTACTTCCCTGGGCAGCCCATTCCAATGTCTGATCACCCTCTCGATAAAGAAATTCTTTCTAATGTCCAACCTAAACCTCCCCTGGCACAACTTGAGACCGTGCCCTCTTGTCTTGCTGAGGGTTGCCTGGGAAAAGAGACCAACCCCCCCAGGCTACCCCCTCCTTTCAGGGAGTTGTAGAGAGCAATGAGGTCTCCCCTGAGCCTCCTCTTCTCCAGGCTGAACAGCCCCAGCTCCCTCAGCCTCTCCTCATAGGATCTGTGCTCGAGTCCCTTCACCAGCCTGGTTGCCCTCCTTTGGACCCACTCCAGGACCTCAATCTCCTTCCTGAACTGAGGGGCCCAGAACTGGACACAGGACTCGAGGTGTGGCTTCACCAGCACTGAGTACAGGGGCAGAATCATTTCCTTGGACCTGCTGGCCACGCTGTTCCTGATCCAGGCCAGGATGCCATTGGCCTTCTTGGCTACCTGGGCACACTGCTGGCTCATGTTCAGCTTCCTGTCAATCCAGACTCCCAGGTCCCTTTCTGCCTGGCTGCTCTCAGCCACTCTGTGCCCAGCTGAGGTGGAGAGGCATATCCAGAGGGAGCCTGTTCAAACCTTCTTGCTGAAGCAGGGCCACCCAGACCCAGCTGCCCAAGACTATGCCTGCATGGGATTTGCTTATCTCCAAGGGAGACTCCTCTACCTCCCTGGGCAACCTCTGCTGTCACTCTCACAGTGATAAAAGGGTTTCTTGATGTTCACAGGGACCCGCTTGTGTTTCAGATTGTGCCCATTCTCTCTCCTTCACTCCATGCATGTATTCATGTGTATTTGCAAGCAAAACTGCCATGTAGTTCTATAGATCTATGTATCTAATCCTATACATCTGTGTATCTAGAGCTATAGACCTACTACATATCTATAGCTACTTAACTACAAGTACAGCTCACCTGCTCGTATTATTTTAAGTTGTGTCTGTAGGAAACATGTTTAAATTTACACTGAATCCACACTAAGCTATTGTCCAGCTGTACACACAAATGCTGCTGAACAAGTGACCAATACATCAAAAAAGAAGACTACAAATAAATGTTTGCTCCTTCTTCAAATGGAAGTCCAAATTAAGTCATTTAGTTTTGGTGTGCATGTACTTCCATGCACCCAATGTCCTACTTATTTTCTGATGTTAGTAAGCTAATAAAATGTTACATTTATTTAAAACTGAAATTATCTGTAACAAAGTCATTTTCTGGTTCCTTTGTTTGGTTCTCTGAACTGCATTATTTGGGGCCGCAATGACTTTGATGTTCCAGCATAGGATTAGTTTTTATCATAACCAGATGTATGCTACCCCGTGATATTCTGACACTGTCTTGTGGACTGTAGACATTTTCTCCCCTATAAACTCAAACTCTCTGCCATCATTTCTTCTGCCAAGTTTAACCCTGCAATTAAGATCTCTACTCCTGCAGATCTGCATCTCTAATGGTGTGTGTCCCCCCTAAGTCCTGTAAGAGCCTGGTGTCAGAGCAGGAGTTTGCCAATGTGCTCATAATCACAGAATTTCAGAAACCCAGGGTTTCCAACAGGGCAGAGTGATCACATGGTGCTATTGATATATGTTACAGTAGGGCATGTACACTGTACACTACAACCACACAGTCTATGTGACTTCCTCTTGTGCTAAATGGCTTTGTACAATATCTGCTTTTATTTCTCTATCCAAATTAGTCTTTTTTTTTTTTCCATACCTGGCAATTCTAACAGGAAAAAATGTAATTAAACACTGGGTCAGAGGAAAGAAAACATTACTTCAGAGACTGCAGTTTCAATTTAACATGTTTGTGTGTGTGCCCATGCATGTTCTCATGGTGATCAGACTCACAGCTTTGTCACGGCACAGACATCACATGATCAAGAGATTGGCCACACTTGCTGGTAACAGATAGCCCAGATTTTGCTGTATTTGACATTTAAAGGAAAGTGTGACGTTTTACTGGTTAAGGTGACTTACAAAGTGAATTAGCACGATGTTTCCTTCTTCAAAGATAATGAAAACAGAGAGAAATCTGAGTATATGGAGCAGGGGGAGGAGATAACAAAGAGAAATTTTTTTCCTGAGAGCACAGAACATCAGAAGAATAATGTAATGCTATTAATATCCATGCAGTTCTTTGAAGAACTGGCCACAGGAAGAGTTTTTTTTAAAAATCATGAAGGAAGCATGGATGCTCTGGGCAAGAGATATTTTCAGGCTTATGGAACAGCATGAAAGTGGATTTGAAGATCTGAGCAAATACACAGAAGTTAAAGTTTATGATGGGGATTGCCTGAACTGAAAGAAATTAGAGGATGGTGAAGAGAATCATAGACAGACAGTGTCCACGGCTCTTAACCAGTGAGGATCTGTCAGCTTTCCCCGAGACATCTACATTAGTAGCTAGTCTGAAAATCTGTTTTTCCTTAATATTCTCAGGCTGACCAATGTTTGCAGCTTCAAAGTATACTCTAGAAAACTGAAGGCTATTTTTACAAGCTCAATGACTTCCTGGAACAAATTTCTGGACACTTTTAGACCATCTTTCATGCAATTTGAAGTACTCTGCAATATTACTTGGACCTTATTTTTGTAATGTCAAAAATTACTGGATGTCATTGGCCTCTCTTACATTGGATGCAGCTGAATCCATTAGTCAACTGTTTCCTCAATTATTAAGAGTTGAAATGTGATATAAAAAACCTACCCAGAACAGCTATGTACTGCAAAAGCTCAAAAATTCAACAGCTAGATCAATACAGAATGATTCATGGGAAAACTGCACAGTGAGCCATATTCTGTGACACGAATGGCCATTTCTTTTCCAAAATTTCATTAGATATGGAAAACTGCTACATATATGAATTTTCTTTTTCTCCACCTCTGCTCTGCCCTAGTGAGACCTCACCTGCAGTATTGCACCCAGTTCTGGGCTCCCCAGTTCAGGAGGAACAGGGATTTACTTGAGAGAGTACAATGGAGGGCTGTGAGGATGATTAAGGGACTGGAACCCCTGCCTTATGAAGAAAGGCTGAGAGACCTGGGGCTTTTTAGTCTAGAGGGGAGAAGACTGAGAGAGTATCTATTTAATGTGTATAAATATATGAGGGCTGGGTGTCAAGAAGAAAGGGACAACCTCTTCTTGTTTGTGTCCTGTGATAGGATGAGGGGCAATGGATCCAAGAAGGCACAGGAAGTTCCACCTCAACATGAGGAAGAATTTCTTTACTGTAAGGGTTACAGAGCCCTGGAACAGGCTCCCCAAAAGACTGTGGATGTCAGGGGTGGGTTAACCACATCATCATATGTGTTCTGTACAGAGGAATATTAACAATCAAAACATCTCATAATAAACAAAGTAGGAGAAATTAAATGAAAGATGCAGCGCTAGGTGTGCATATGGTTAGTTTGCTTTATATATTTCACATACTCAACTACAGTGAGAATAAATTCAAATTCAAATTCAAAATTCAAAAAAATAAAACCAATAGTAAGCATCAAGATGCAAAGCCGAAATACTATAACAAACTGTAGGTGTTTCAATATCCTTACTAATTGAATAAAGTCCTTCCAAAAATGTAAAACTTTGCTTCCAGTCCCACCAGACCACATAGAGATTACCCAGTCTGTAAATGCCAAAATCCTCCTGTAAGATTTACTTTCTCCTTGCCTTACAAGCAGATCCTTCACTTGTTCCTGTTAACCTGTCTTCTTTCTATTAAACCCTTATTCCTCCCCCTTTTATCTGTCCCCTCTGTACCTTGCTGAAAATATGATTATGCAGTCAAAGTTTATTTTTCTTAGTAATGATTCTTTCTGAGTCTTTCCACACAGCTGATCAGAATTTTAAGACCCTGAAGCGTAGTAGAATTTAAGGGCAATACAGTGCTCCAAAGCCAGGCTTCTGCCCCAGCCTATTGCTCTTTTACACCTACTTTAGCCTCTTTTACTTGTCATGTGACACAAAAAAAAAAAAAAAGGCAACCTAAGGGATGTGGTAATACCACAGCATTAAATATCCCCATGCAACTAATAAAATGTTGTCCTGGTTTGTGCCAGGATAGAGTTAATTTTCTGTCTTGTAATTTTGCTTTCAGCTAAGTTTCTTGCAAGTAGCTGCACTTGCTGAAATTAACAGCAAGTTTCTCAGTCAGTGTCTGCTTCTGGGACTGATAACACTGAATGTTTATAGTTACTGCTGGAGACTGGTGTGCAGAGCCAAGGACACTGTGCAGTTCTGAGGAACATCTTACGCTCTGGAAAGAGAAAAGGAGTAAAGAGGTCACCCCTGCAACCCTCCTTTAGGGAGGAGAGGACAAGACAGGTGACCAAAATTGACCAGAGTATTCCATCCCATACGCATCATACTCAGTATAAATTTGAGGGATCACAAGGGTCAAATCCCTTCCCCTTCCTTCCGCCTTTCTCTTCACTCTTTTTCATCTGTCCCCGTTTGCTTTGGCATCCTGGGAGGATTCCATCCGTTCATCTGCCTGTGGTCCTGATCCGTGCCAGCCTGAATCTGTGTGTTCCTGCCTCCAGCTCCCGACTGCTGCTGACTCCAGGAGTCCAGCCTGGACTTTCCCAGGGCTGCCCTGCAGCTCCAGTGGTGATGTGAGCATTACTGGGGGAGATGGGGGAGGAACATGGTATCATTTTTCTGTATATTTCTTTATATTTAACAATTTTTCCTTTTTATCATTACTGTTTCATTAAAGCTGTGTAGTTCAGTTTCCAACCCATAAGTCTCTCTCCTACCCTTATCAGGGAGGGGAGGAAGATTAATAGAGAGCATCTGTCATTTGGTTAATTGCCAGCCCAGCATTAACTCATGACAGTTGTTGAACTCCCAAACAAACTGTATTTAATAACTGCTGGAAGCACTAACTCAAAACTAACTGCTTTTACACTAGGCCTTACCAGTGACTGTTCATTTTCACTAAAATGTTTGCCCCTGTTGTCAGCATTTTTCTAGTCAAGGGGCCTAAAATTAAGAAAACTGTCGTATAGCACATAGTCAAATTAGAAAAGTCATGAATAATGCTCAGGTCTATAGGAACCATTGCTTCATGTAAGTACCATTAGCAGGCAAGTCTCTTGACTCTTGTTATGGAATCAACAAATAATTGCTGGGGGTTTTTTTCTGCTGGTTATATTCTTCATACAATACAGCATATATATATGTATTTGCTGACATAGACAATTTTGAGAGAACAGAATGTTGCCACTTTCAACTTTAGAGAATGCCTCTTCTTGCTGAGTGACCCGTTTCAGAAATTTCACGATTCAGAAAAGCTCTGCTACACACGAGTAGGAACTACAGTGAATAGCACATGGACTAGAAGAAAATTCAACATGCCACAGCAGTACATTTTTAATGAAAATGTTATGGATATGGACTAGCAGCTTTTTGTTCACCTTGTACACATCAACTGTTTTAGTGGAAAAGTACAGCAGTCTTGAGTTCTCCATTTTTCTGTCATATGAAATTACTTAAAGATAACTGATAAGAAGCAACATTGATTTATCTAAGCTTCAGCCATCTGGAACTAAAGTGAACTAAATTAACTGAATTAAAATATTTCCCTATGCTCTCTGAAGTCAGGGCAATGTAACTTACCCTAAAATAGATGCTAAACATGTAGTTTCATAATCTTTAAAGAAGCTCAGAGACCACTATCCCTGCCAAAACTGATTGTTCCTCTCTAGCCCCATTCCTGCCACTGCTCCCATCTTTTGTGCAAACAGACAAATAGCTATGGAGTAAACTGCACTGGGAAACTGAATAGGTTAAAAAGTAACTGACAAAGGTAAAAACCTTATTTTAACCACAGTTGAATTCACCACGTAGCTGCACAAGCACCTAGCACAACAAAAAGGGTCCGTGCTGCTTATGCTTGAGTAAAGCTGTAATATACCTAGAGAAGCTGACGGGCAGTATAACTCACTCACCATTTCTCTCTAGTACAGACTGTTAGGAGAAACAATGTAGTGAGATTAGACTAAATGTCATGGCATAAAACTAAAGAAAACTACTGGTTAGGTGTACTACATGTCTGTCTAGTGCAGTCCTAACTGTATTAAAAAACTCAATAAATCAATATTTCTTAAAAACAAAGGACCAAATCCAAATGAAATAGTTAAACAGAAAAGGAACCATTTTGTTCATGAAATACAAGCTCCCCCTCGTGGTGAGACCATAAATATGCACCATTCTTCTGTAAAACCAAAAAATATGCAAATCCTGTAGGTAAAAAACAGGATTCATTTACTCACTTTTATCAGCTTCAAATATAATTTACAACATAACTATCAAAATGAAAATTGAAGCCAAGTAATTCATTAGAGAGGCCTGAGGCCAAGAAATGATTCATTGAGCTGGCAAAAGTACTGAAATAAAAAAATGTTTTTACTGAACAGCAGTGTTAAGTAAAAATAAGGTAGAGCTGTAGTTCCAACATAAGCAAAGAATGCTCAGCAGTGAGTATCAGTACTTAGCTTTTCAAAGGAAATATAAGTTTGCTTGTTTGCTAAATTTGACTGTACTGATTTTGACAACAAGGAAGTGTCAAACTGAAAAACAAAGATCAAAATCTGATCTCGTGTTTTACTTATCTAATTCTGATCAAAACCTGATTCACTAATCTAAAATGTATAGAAAATCACTCATGAAAAATGCATTTCCTGTAGTTAAAAAGTATTTGGCTCTCCATGTCTAGCAACTACAATTATTTTGGAGTTCTTAATATTAACTATAAAATTCTCAAAATCAAAAGTTACTGTCATTAACACAAACCATCTCCCTTCACCAGTGGTACTGAAAGGAAACAGTTTATGAATTATCTCACTGTATATAAACCAGCATACATATAATATTCTGTCACCTTTAAAAAAAAAAATCCAAGACAAACTCAAAGACAAGAAAGAGGAATCATGTTGCCCACAGGACTGAAGAAATATTTGGTAAATTAAATCTTTGAAATAATTATGGGATTGACAACTGAAGCCTCTCTGGAATTTTAAGTCCTGTTCAATTTCTACCATACCAAATATTATAAATATTCCTCTATCAAGTGTTGCTTAATCTGGTAAGATGAAAATCTCACTCTTCTAGTCAATTTTTCTTAGACATTTCTTAGAAATGTAAGTTAAAAAACACCAAACACTTTCTAAAGGCTCTTCAGAAATTAAATCGATGAATTTCTAGAGAAAGCACTGTATTAATAAAGACTTTTTCCATTTCTTTTATACACTGGATTGCAAAGAAACAGCATGACAGAAGCAGTCTTTGCTACTCTGCAGAATGTCCTATATGGGTTACTGCACTACTAAGAAATGGTGTGACCTCACACTCCTCAGAGCACAAAAGATAATTCATCAATACTGAAAAACTCTTTTTTAAAAAAGAGTCTTTCCAAGGAACACTTGAAATTTCTGGGATAGTTTTAACGGACACTGATGAATTACAGACAGTACTGTCCTCTGAGAGTTTTTATTTAATACCTATAAACAATATAGTTCAAGTATAGACTCACAGACAGATAAAAAACTCTGTTTTGGTCTGGGTACTGATTGCTGTTTCTTAGCTGATATTTATATTCCTTTCAATTTATATATTTCTACCGACTTGAACTGTATCTTTGGATGATTTTTATCTAGCTGGCAAAACTGAGGCTGTAGCTTCACTGTGAAGACAGAATTGAGAGTTTTGCCCTTGAAGTGAAAATGGGTGAGTGCACATGCACAGTAGCATGTACCTGCCACAGCTTTCAGTAACTTCCAAATTGCTAAAAAAGGGGAATTAACATTGAACAGTCCCCTTACATATGTGGGAGTGGCAAGCTACAGTTAATTCACTGAGATTTAAAAGTTATATGTGCAACATAGAGGAAAAACAAAACTTAAAGGCTCTCCTGAAAAAGGAAGAGGAGAGAATGTCACCGTCTCTCAGTGCTCTACTTCACGTGAATATGAAGGAGAAAACTATGTAACTTTGCATCAAAGGTACAGTTCCTAAAGTTGGTAAGTATGAGTGTATATACAGAAAGGGGTATAAATACCAGCTGAGAAACTGGATACAGTACTTAGATCAAAACAAGGTAGAATGGAGTCTTTATATTCACCTGCAAATGTGCACTACATTTTTTACTTAAGTAAAAAGATATCAGAAAACAGTACTGCCTGTAATTTATTAATAACCTTTTGAACTATGCTGGGAAACTGATCATGTAGCCTATGAGGCTGGTAATGGTAAATTAATGTTGATGAAATTAACAGTCTCACGCAGGGTGTGAAAAAGTCTTTAAAACACTTAAATTAGATTGACAAGTTGTACCTGCTATTTCTTTAAGTATAGTTGTATTATCATTTTCTACCAGCTTCACAAATCCAACTTCATCCCTGAAGTGACCAATTCCTTGAAATGACAAATCCACAGTTTTTCCTTTCAGGAGATCTTCTATAAAATCCTTGCTGTCTGAAAGAGCACCTACTGCTCTGTCAAGAGGAAAGAAAATATCTGTGAGAAAGTCAAATTAATACTGTTTATATTGCTCTTAATCATTCTACCCAAAAATCACACAATGCTTCAAAGTATCAAATTCTTACCTAATCAAGTACTTCTGCAGTATTTGTACAGCAGTCAGTATTAGTATTACAATTTTGTAAAGTGGCTTGTAAAACAACATAGATAATAAGGCAGACCCCAAAAGATTTTATCTCAGGTGACTAAATATTAAGGTGACAGTGTCTCTATTACATTCAATTGAAATAAGATGCTTACTCAGAAGTATTTGGCTTTCCATTCACTGATAATTTTTTCATCTCTTGATAACTGAACATGATAGGATTCTGCTTCATCCAAAGTTACTACAGTGTTACTTGATACTTAAAACAGAATTTAGTGACATTACAGATACACAGTAATAAAATTGTATGGAAATTACTATTTAGATAATTGAGAAATTTTATAAGAAGTACTATCTAAATTGATGCTTAATTTCTTTAAGAGATAAGTACCATGCACACAAATAATCTACATATAACTTAAAAACAAACCTGGGAACATTTTAATAGTAATTTTAATTAGCTGTATCAAATGCATGTATTATTCCATGAAACATTCTTTTGACCCGCACTTGGAGCGATTCACATGCTAAACAAAACTATATAAACATTCTTAGTGTCTTCTAAAAGATTTCTTGCATGCTCAGTTTTTAATTCTATTGAACGAAATGGAATTTAAACTTTCCACTAAACTGATGTTGACTTTATAAACGCTAGATGGCAGTGACAGGTTAAAAACTCTCAAGAGTTTACTTTCCTTTTTTCTGTGCTGGTTGGCTAAAAGCATAACCATGATTTCTAAAGCAGGCTAAATTACATTTTTTAAGCCTGCAAAATTACAAGCAAGATCACACATGCTTCCGATGTGTTTAACAAGATGGACTCTTGATGAGAACTGCGCGTTTAATTGAAACCTAGGCCAGGTTAAGAAAGATGCTACTCCGGATAGATACAGTCCTCCAGTGGCTTTTTTTATAGGGCTTTAACTGACAATCTAGAAGTACTTTAGCTCCTGTATAACCACTTTAAACAAAAATGCTGTTACTTGTACTTTGGCAAAGATACTTTTCTTCCAGCATAGTCTGTTCCACTTCCCTACCCTTTTATCACCATTAGATAAGCCTGTTCCCAGGTCTTCCATATCTTCAAGACTTTTCAAAAACAAAAATCAGAATGCTGATTATACTTGTCAAATTTCTTAGCAGGTAATTGTGTACATTTACTTACTGACATAAAACTAATAATTTTTTCCAAAAGGACAGGTATTTCAAATATACTGTGCCAGATTGCAGCAGGCTTCCAGGTGGCATACATGTACCCATATGTGAATCATGCACAAACCCAGATTCCATCTCTGAATGTTTTGCCTCTGAGAATTGGTGTGCAGAGTTGGGGAGAGCTGTGTTCCTCAGCTGAACAAAGGTCATATTTCAGTACTGTAAGGTCTGCTGCAGAACTCACTGACCAGCTCAACTCTACCTGATGAGGTCCATGAAAGGTCAATTCAAACACTGTAGTTCATTTTTAGTTTAGCTCTGTGTCACTGAAAATTTAGTTCTACTTTTTGTTTTGTGTATAATTTTGTAAACACTAAAATATTTAGAAAAATAGTTGTCATCTCACAGTAGTATATTTTGTACTTTCATATCCTATCAATCACTCTTTAAAGTCTTAACAATTGTTTTGCAAGAATGATGCACAAACATTTCAAGTGAAGTCAACAGCAACTAACACAACAGTGGTATTTTCTTGTTATTCCATAATAAATAGTATTTATGACACCAAATAGTAGTAACACTCAGTGCAACTAACCCTCAGGGGTTACAAGCATTTTTCTTCAAAGTGGGGAAAGGAAATGAAAAAAAAAAAAAAAAACCAAACAAACTAAACCCCATTATATTCTAAGTGAATACAAATTAGGATTTGTATTCAAGATCAGTGAGGGGTTTTTTCTATATTGTTGTAATGTAATATTATAGCACTTAAATCTGATGCTTTTCTTTAGAAGTTTCCAAACTGCTGATTTTGATTACTTGTTAGAACAAGCAACTTTGCAAAAAAAAGGTAAATGAATCCTTTCAGCTGTCCTATTTATAATGAAGAGGTTAGATGCTCAGAGTCTTTGACAGGTAACAAGCAAGAAGATCTGGGGACTACAGTCTGGTAATGAAAGCATCTACTGCTGAGGCAGGTATTCTCATTTCTAGTCCCTGATCCCATGACTGTGCATACAGTTAGCATGGACTAATACTCCTTTGCTTAAGGAGCACTTTTATGACTCCTGCTTGCTTGCTTGCTGGTTTTTTAAATCACACATGCCTGATTCCATATAGTCCTACAAAAAGAGATGGAAAGTGCATTTACAAAGATTAGAGCTACAGCCAATTGGCCAGTGAGGAAACTTGCATGGGAAATGCAGGTCTGTATTCCCTTAGGAAGAGTGGCCTAGAATACAAATTTCCCATCTTCATGGTGAAAGCTGTATGTACTAAAATACCACACAAAGGACTTTGTGCTGAATTAAATGTTATGTTTAGCACATTCTTATCACGTGTTTGGACTTCAAACAGCATTCAACACATTTCATTTCTGTACAGACAGAGGGACTATTGTGCAAACACAGTAGAAAAACTGTAGATAACAAAGTAACTTAATGGATGCAAATGTAAGTATCTCTGAACTCTCAGATACCCAGATGACAAGCTTCACTTTGTATAAGAAATTACTCTCAACCTACATTACACACAGGTTCTTTTGCCAGCCTGGATCATGGTTTCTTTCCATTAACCTGGTATCAAAAATTGGTGAAGCAAAGAAAGGAAAATTTGACTTCTTACTCTTTAAAGGTCTCCCAATAGATTAAGCAGAAAATAACAGCTATGGAAAAAAAAAATAATTCCATGTAATAGAAAATGCCATCTAGAATACCTGAGGACAGCTGAGCTAGATACCCACAGAAGGCATATGGCCAGGGAAGGGGTGAAGCACTTGGGAAGCTGCTGCTGACTACAGGACAGGTCCTGCATACCTGGACTGTGGAGTTCTGCTGGGAGAGGAAGAAAAGAACTCCATAGGTGCTTGGATGGAGAGAGCTGAGAAGATGCTCAATGAGTAGCAGAAAATACTGAATTTAGGAATATTTCTCTTGATGCACAGTTTAGGACTCAAAATAATATTCATGAGGAGGCATACTTGTCTTTGAGATATCCTCACCTGCCATTTTTAAAAATTCCACACTTTAAGCCCTTTTTAAAAAAAATCTTGCACACAAGTGAGTGATTGTTCTCCCTGATTTTCAGGTGTCAATTAAGCAGGGCAGAAGGAAGATGGTTCACTTATATAGGAGACAAAAGGCACATTCTCCCTTTAGATGAGACCATGGGAGGTAAGGATGCTGACAGACTCACATGTTCAGCAGTAAGTGTAGACATCTCAAGGATATAGCATTCAAGGAACCAAGTATGAAAAAAAAATCTGTGCAATTGATTGAGGTTTACTGATATCTCATTATTTTTAGGTGTGTTAAATGTTTTTAGCTAAATACTTCCACTTATCAGAGCATTCCCTTGATTACCAAAAGGTTCCTACATTGTATTATGGATTCTTGTTTTCTTATGAGCAATCTGCACTTCAACAGTCAAATATTTGAGGGGGAAAATTATTCAACACACACTTACTAGACACATAATTTAGTACCTGTATACCCATAACTAAAGCATTGTCTCCCTGCACTTACTATTTCATATAGATAATTCAGTACATGGATCACATGCCTGTTAACATTGCAGAGAAGGCCAGTAAAATACATACATACACACATATGACAGAGGGCCCCTAAAAGCACTCATATGGGGGAGATGAAAATGTGTGGTTTCTCTTTCATGGAATTATAAGGATCTGATGAATTTTAATTCATCAGCAATTTGCTACAAAATTGACACATAAGCAATAGAGGTTTCCCAGATAATTCCAGTAGGCCATTTATCAGCATTTTAACATACTATTCTGTTATAGTTACCAAAGTGTTCTACAATTAATATGTGCAAATACAGAGACAACACATGTTCAGGCCATTGGGCACCACATCTAAATACAAACTGTCAATAAGGTCTGTGTAAAGCAGGACTATAAAATACAACTTGTACTTTCATTTCAAGTCAAAATTGCAGCTAGACACACAAATTATTATTATGAACATTCGTAAATGGGCTAAAGTTGAGCCAGAGGAGGTTTAGATTGGATGTTAGAAAGAATTTCTTCACTGAGTTATTAGACATTGAAACAGGCTGCTCAGGGCAGTGGTAGAGTCACCATCTCTGAAGGTATTTAAGAATATAGACATAATTCTTAGGGATATGGCTTAGTTAAAGTCTTGTCAGTGTTACATTACGGTTGGACTTGATGATTCTGAAGGTCTTTTCTAATTGAGGTAATCCTGTGATTCTGTAAGTTACAGCTAGATAGACTTAAAACTCTGAATATCTTCATATTAACCACTGACATTGTACATTAAAGTAGGCTTGTCAGGCAGCAGTACAGCATGTAAAACACCAAAGAACTACATACGCCTTTCCACAACATTTCTACCTTTTATATAATAAAAAAAATATCAGCTGTATCCCTGAAGTGAGATAAAAATTATACTTCTGATAAGGCCTAACGGCCACCTCTTTTTTAATCTACTTAAATGTTTAGTATAATAAATTCATTTAGGGATGTGAAAAAAGATATAACTGCATAAGGCATTAGCTTGGAGCTAAGATTTACTTCATTGAAGTCTTTCTGTGACAATTACTAGTTTAGCTTATAACATTTAATAAGCTATGAAATTCTGAAAATTCCCCTGGTAATCTGTTGTGTCCCCTGGATCAAAACATTGTTTTAAAATAATTGCTTAGCCAACATGAGATTTTTGCGTGCAAGTTCATCATACCATATGAAAGATACAAGAGAAAAAAACTTGCTTTATTCAGAGCTCATGACATAACCATAAATTAGGGAAATAGTTAATACTAAAATTAGCATCTTGAGAACAACATGAATTAAATGTTGCCGTAATACCCTAGTAATTTCAGGCTGACAAAAAAAAAAAAAAAAAAAAAAAAAAAAAAAAAAAAAAAAAAAGCATCTGTTACCCCTCCCAGGCTTTTTCATGAACTTCTCCAGCAAAAATACATGCACATACTTAATTTAACACCAAATACCTACATGCTAATTTCTTTTGCATTGGATAAACGCATCACTAACATGGTGACATGCAATGAGCCAGAGCGAACCATTGCTTCTGAAAGCCTTTGATCCTTTTGTATTACTGCATCTTGGACAGCCCGGACACTGGCAGTAATCTGGGAAGAAATACAGACACAGAAACAACAGTCAGCCATTGCAATTACTGTATCCCATCATGCCAGTGAACAAGAAAGCACACAAACTGAAATCAAACATTCATGTAAAAAACCAGTCTAGCAGAAGAAAGTTTTATCCTTTGACTAAGCTCTGCTAATTGACCCGAGAAAACTCAAGAGTGGGAACAGAGTGATTAATAAATCACTGGACACTCCTCACATCTTAACAGCAGTTTGCTTCCATAAGTATGATAAATTCCTGGAGCAGATTAAGCTCATCCAGTTTTTTCGTTGCCAGCAAACCAAATAAAAAGGCTTGTTCAAGGACCTTCTCTGACTACTTTGTTGAATTTGTGTGTTGCTAAATGCAGACAAGTGTCTGGAAAAAGAGATCATTGCAGAATCAGACACATACAAACCAAGAATATTCAGTAAAAAAATATGTAGCACACCAGATTTTCTATTCTGATTATACTATCCAACAGACGGATGTAATTTATATACTCTGTTCAAAAATCACAAAAAAAATCACAAAAAAAATCACAAAAAAATCACAAAAAAATCACCAAAAAAATCACCAAAAAAATCACCAAAAAAATCACCAAAAAAATCACCAAAAAAATCACCAAAAAAATCACCAAAAAAATCACCAAAAAAATCACCAAAAAAATCACCAAAAAAATCACCAAAAAAATCACCAAAAAAATCACCAAAAAAATCACCAAAAAAATCACCAAAAAAATCACCAAAAAAATCACAAAAAAATCACCAAAAAAATCACAAAAAAATCACAAAAAAAAATCACCAAAAAAATCACAAAAAAAAAAATCACAAAAAAAAAAATCACAAAAAACTTTTACAACAATTCTTGACTATGTTAGTGGAAATTAAATCAAATTAAATAACCTTGACCATCTAACAAAACTAGCTATTTCTTAAAGCACAGTGAGCCAAGAAACTACAGACAAAGCAGCTTTGGTTTTATAAAGTCTAAAAGAAGCATGTAAAAATTTCAATCTGATTTTTTTATTTATTTGAAGCTCAATCATGAATGCTTCAGAAATACATTGTTCATACTGACAAGTACAAGTAGCTGTTAGGTAACAAAATAAAAGTCTTGATATATTTTGGTAGCTCCTGTTAATCATAAGGAACACAGAAATTTCCTGGAAAAAAAAAAAAAACCAATCTAATAGGAGTGGTCAGTGTTTTCCTGACCAAATGTCTTGAGACAGGTTTTGCCATATAGGAGTTTTATCTAATGTGCCATAGATACCTAATAATGCCATATAAATAAAACCAAATTATACATGAAAGAAGCATGGTTTAGGGAGAGTGTGAATGAGGAAGGTAAAAGCCACTTCCTAAAAAATGGTGGCATGGAATCTACAAAACTGTAAGTGTCTTAGGCAGTGAAAAACAGATGAAAAAAACTTCACCCACATTTTGATCATAAATCACATTAATATAAAAGCCATCTTCCTTGTCATATGTCAGAACTGATCTGGACAAATACTACTTCTGTTGGCTCAAGTGTAAGAGAAGTCTCACCCACATTTAAGCAAAACAGTGGTAAATGTAATCCCTGGTAATTACAATGTATCGACTAAGTATTATTATCTTTAATATTATCTAAATTTATAAAATAAAGCAAATGCCCTTATTCCCGTAAAGAAAAAAAAAAAAAAAACACAAAAAACCAACCCACAAAAATCAAAACCTCAAAACTGAAATCACCTATAATGTGAACTACAATTTTATTCCATTTTCAACTATTGCTTCTAAACCTAATTTGCACCTAAGAGCTGGCAAAGAGAAAAGAATTAAGCGTACAAGCCTCCTTCAGAATACAGAAATCAGCGTGGAACTGTTTCACCACAGCACTAAGACCATCCCAGCTCTGAAAAAGAGCAACCCTATCCATCATTCAGATTATCAGCCAATACCCTTTACCCACAGTGTCTCCCTCTGTAGTACTTCCAAGTCCCTTCCTGCTCCTGTTGTAAACTCCCTCCAGCTCCTCAGGCAGTTCCCTTCTGGCTTGGGCAATAAGCACCACACACTGTGGCTGATTCTCAGATGCAAGGGTGTGACAGGCTAACAAACATGCAGATACTCATTCCTCAGCTGGCAGGTCTAGAACAGCTGATTGCCACACTCACACTGTAGCCTTCAAGGCTCTCTCTTCCACACAAGCACCAAATCCACGGAAATTGTAGGAAATTAGTCCCTCTGCGATATCAAATTTTCTTTTAACTTGAAATTTTCTAATTTAAATAAATGTCTGAGGGTAGATCATACTCAACAATTCCCCTCTGGGATTATTTTAAACAGTGCTTCAGAGTAAGTCCTCAAATGCTGATCTCAAGGTCCCTTCTTCCATTACTCAGAATATGTTATTCTGAAGAGTTATTTTCATAATTACTGCAAGAACTCTACTAATAAGTGAATATAAAGACTGTAAGCTTTAAAGATTTAACATACTAATTACAATTATAATTATATACAAGTGATAACATAGCAGATGAAACAGAACTTAAAATAACCTACCGAAAAGGATACAATGATAATCATCAGTTTACACTACTTTTGCACAAATAATAATGTAAAGTTCAATATAAGCTCAAAATCATCACATTTTCTTTCTGAAGATTCAAAACATAATTAAAATGAAAATAAGGAAAGTTTTTAGTTCCCAAGAGGAACAGCTCATTAAATGTTCCAGAAATATCCATTATTACAACATGGTTCCTTGTGTAAAGCTTAAAATGCTACATAAAATATGAAAAAGAGTTTTAGCACCTACAACACTACAGCAGTTATACTGCTGTATAATATATATAATATATAATATATATTATATAACAGTAATATATCATAACAGTAATATATCATAACAGTAATATATCATAACAGTAATATATCATAACAGTAATATATCATAACAGTAATATATCATAACAGTAATATATCATAACAGTAATATATCATAACAGTAATATATCATAACAGTAATATATCATAACAGTAATATATCATAACAGTAATATATCATAACAGTAATATATCATAACAGTAATATATCATAACAGTAATATATCATAACAGTAATATATCATAACAGTAATATATCATAACAGTAATATATCATAACAGTAATATATCATAACAGTAATATATCATAACAGTAATATATCATAACAGTAATATATCATAACAGTAATATATCATAATCTGTATATAACAGATACTCAAAAAACCAAGGTCTAACAACATTACAAACTGAAATACTACCAGTAATTACCAGATAAGAAACTATCAAGGAACCAGCTGTCCTATCACTAAATTTTGGCTAATGTTGCCTATACAAATTTTAACATGTATTTTCTACTTTCAGAACAACTCAACACCTAGGCAAGAATAAACAAAACTTTCTAACAAAGTCCAGGAGTCCCCAGATGCTCTTAGATTTGATACTTTACATTCCTTTACTCTCTAAATTATATAGGACTAAATGCAAGATATATAAAAAAACACTGCATAGTCAGGGATTTTCCACTCAACCTGACATTCAGTATAGTAACAACAGTAAGCAGGAGTTCTCAATTATCAGATTATATAACCTGTGTTTTTCCTGCACTTGTTAAATCAGGGGACAGGAAAAAAATATTTCAGAATAAGATAGTACAAAAGATTTCCCACAATATTTGTGTCAGGCTGTCCTAGATCTTATAAAACCAGACTTTACAATATCTTCTTGACATAGCATGTTTTGAAGAATCAGACTGCACTGCACTTTCCAAACCTACCTCTGCGTATTTTCATTTCAGATTCTCTAAATCTTTTACCACCCGAAAACAGATACCACAGATTCAGGATGAGTTAAAATTCACCTGAGATAGCTCTTGGGTATTAAAAGATAAACCTAATTTGGAAATGGTAGTCATCTGCTGGGTTTTACTTTTAAAGCATAATGCATCTGCTTTCCCTGTTTGCAAAGACCCAAGAAGTAACAAAGACATACCAGAGATATTTCACAGCATGTAAGACATCATTCTCATTCACCATCTGAGACAACACCAAACTAATTACAAAAAAATACATTTTTTCAAATAGCTCTCTGCACCTCTTGAATCCATTTGAACAACATCTCACTAAAACAATAAGTTATTTGAATTTTAAATAATGTGATTAACTTTACTGGAAAAGGTTAAACTACAAACTGCCTAGCAACAAATCCAAATTTAAATTCCTATCTATAAGGAGAGCAAAAAATATAGCTAGTGATTTCCTTAATTAATTAAATATGAATGTATCTCTTCCTTATTCTAAATGAATGACAAAATAAGTAAGTGAAACAGTACAGAGGGGAAATTTAAGCCAGCTTCAGTCAAAATAATGTGAAATCCATAAGACTGACAAACTGAATAAAAAGATAAATATTTTACCTCTACTCTTTACCAAATGAGCAATTTTATTCACAAAAATCTTATATAAAGTTGATCTTTGAATAGGGTCCAAATGCTGTTTTAAAAATACTTGAAAAATACTCTTTTGCTCAAGATCAAACACTGTTCTTCTTATAAACACATGCAGCTGAAGTAACTATGGTTATACCATGTTAGGATATTAAATAATATCACCTCTGGATTAGTAATTGGAAGAGAAATGAAATAATTCGGCTTATACTGTTTATTCTTTTTCTTCTTTTTCTTACTGTCTTCTTCAATTTCCTTTTCAGCATTCCTCTTTCTTTTCTTCTTTATATTTATTTCAGAGGTTGCATGCACTGAAGAGAGAAAAAAATACTTTCAACGTACAGACAAACTAAAACAAAGATACACTTAATGTCATGTCCCCAGAAGCTGGACTTCAGTCAGCTAACAGGAGCATGTCTCCCAGTCATCTGCTCTGCCCTGTCTGATTGAGATCTGATTCCAGTTCAAATTCATGTAGTGACACAAGCAGAGAGGATCATACATAGGATCATACTTGAACAAACAGCCTGCACCTCTCAGCAAGGCTTGTAAGACACCTCACTTCCAAACTATTTCATTTAGCTCACTCACACAGTAGTGGAGTCAGCACTGGCCTGCAATTGTCTGCATTTGAACATGTATGTGACTTCAGAGAAAAAATGACAATACCAAGTTTCAAAAATCCCATGCACACTGCATTTAGAGATATTACAAGACAATACACGGGATTATTAAAGGAAAAGGTTCTATTAGACTAGGACTTGTCAACTTATCAACTTGCCAACTTATCAAGGATCAAACGCTAGTGGGGAGCCTCAAACATGCAGCTTGTTTACAGATCAAATGCTTTTGATCTCTCTCCAGGCCCCTGATCAGTTCTTAGGCTTCTCACTTGGACACACTTAGCTTCTTGATCCAGAAGAGGAAGTATTGTGCCTTTTATCTTCTTCCATAAGGGCAACTTTGGAAAACACTTCCACAAAGATTTTTCCAAGGACCGAACCCAGGCCAGAAGAAAATTTAATCCAAGCCACATCTACTCTCTAATTTCTCCTTTTCCAAAGACCCCTTCCAACATAAAAAAAGTGTCTATTTTCAATTCTTCCTTTGCACCAGAAATTATTTTTCTCCCACTTTTTTACCTCAAGGCCTTCCATACCCCTCCCACCACATGGCTTGACATATATGCATAAGATGGCCAGGCTGCAGACACCAACTGCCCAATTAATGTGGCCTTGTATAGCCCCATGTTGAGAATACACACACTGGAATATAGCTCACAAAGGCCATCACTTGAGAAGCTCATATACAGGAATGTGAATTAACACAGATGTCTTTATTCTGTGACTCATTGTTGCAATGGATTACAAAACAGTGAATTTTTAATTTTGCAATTCCTAGGCTCTGCACTGGATCCTATGTTAGCAGGGAGGCTCTGTTCCATGTGCACAGCCCACTGGTACATGCCAACAGGCAGGACCAAGCACTGAGTACATGATGCACTTGTGCTTTCACACTACTTCTGTCTAATACACTTACCAACAAATTCATCTTCAATATCTGTGTCAACAAATGGCATTTCTGCCATCAGAGGTTCTACCAAAACTTCAGAACATGGCTCTTTCCTCTGGTGCGTCCTTTTCTTACTCTCTTCCAAGCCCTTCTTTTGCTGTACATTCTCCAGCCCAACTATAAAGCATTTTAAATAAAACACTGGGTATTAGTTTTTGATACAAACAGCTAAGAGCAATATATAGTTTTTGATACAAACAGATTAGGTATTACACACAGGCAATATACCAAGAACACATTTGTCTGATTATCAGCAAATGAATATAACACATAAACCCCCTAAGCACACCACTCTTCTTCCTTCCAGCATATCAGCAAAAATACTTCAACATTTTACGTTAAACAGCCAAAAAAGGGAGTTCAGCCTTCAATACTTACTAACTTACAGTTCTGTTTGGTTCTAAGTGAATACAATTACATGCAAGAAAAACAATAGATAACAGTCATGACATATGAAATTCAGTGCAGACAAACATTGGTAAATGAATTCCAGTGTAAGCCCACTGAAAATGAGGAATGAAAGAGCAGGAAGGAATCCTACCACCTACATATAACGAGTTCTCAGCTGATGATATAATTCAGGACTGAGATGATTATTCTACCTCTGTATCTCTCACACACTGCAACATGTTCTAGACAGCAATGATCTAAACTTGTTCTAAAAAATGACTTTCTGTATCCAAGCTAAAGAATGAGTCAGTATAAATCAAAACTCATCTTGCATGTATAAAGTCATACATTAAGTCCTATCTCAGAGTAATACAACAATGACAGATTAATGTCACTAATAAGTTTTTTAAAACATCTTTTTCCTCAACAGCACTATCTAAACATGGGTCATTTCCTTAGGTCTCCTCCATGTTTTGGCATCAGCAAACTCCAATATTTGCATATTACGTTACACTTTTAAAAAAAAAAAAAAAAAAAAAAAAAAAAAAGTAAAATCTTCTCTAGTAGCAAAAAATGTGCACATAAAGAGACATCCAGCAATATTATTTCGGGACAACTCCACAATCGGGTTACTGTAGTAGAAGGAGCCTTGTGTCAGAATTGCAGTTTATCCTGGGACAGCTCATTACTACAGACAACACACTTTCAAAGCTCTTCTTGTGACCACTGCAGATAGTCCAAATCTGGCCCAAGGGAAAAAACTGGCAACACAAAAGCATATTATATTCTTATGGCATGCAGAGCTACACTACATGTATAAAATCAATATATTTGACCCAGTATGGGTTATTATCACCCAGTAGAACGTTTCTTGTATATATCACTTTACACTAGGGAAGATAAGAAAAAATCCAACCTGACTAAATGCTAGCTCACGCAGTCTAAAGTAGGGAGGAATAAATTACTCTCTGGTTGTGGTCAGAAACCTAACTTTTTCTCAGAGGCTACAAAAAATTTTGAAATTAATTAGATTTGCTGCTTGTTCCCTGTGCAGTGTTAAAGCAGTTATAAAATTATTTCTTAATATTAAGATTAAAGCTTACACAGAAGATTGTTGCAACCACACAGAAAATAACAATCCTTCCTTCAAAGAGATCTCAAAGGATAAGACAAAAATCCATGAAACTGACAAACAAGTAGGTCAGCCTGGGACAGAAAAGTTATCAACAAATTTAGAAATGCAGAATCATGACCAGCTGGAAGCAAAAGCAATTTGTTATGGTAACATCAGTCCTTGCAGAAAATGGACCTATTTTTTAAATCAGAGTACTGTATATTACAGACTATAGGCTTCCTTTGCTCTGTCTGCTCCAAAAAGCAACATAGTTGTGCCACTGTCAAAAATTCTGTCAGCTCAGGATAGCAGATGGGCATAGAAGCCCAGCTAGTGATTAATGATGTCCCCTCTCAAATCAATTAGCTGTACAGTCTACAGGCTTTGCCTCAAGTAAAAAAAAATCCATCCCTCATATTTTGTGAAATATTTATTAAAGAATCACAGAATGGTTTTGGTTGGAAGAGACCTTAAAGATCATCTAGTTCCAACCCCCCTGCATAGGTAGGGACACCTCTGACTAGACCAGGTTGCCCAAAGCCTCATCCAACCAGGCTTTGAACACTTCCAGGAAAGCGGCACCCACAGCTGCTCTGGGCAACCTCTTCCAGTGCCTTGCTACTCTCATAGTGAAGAATTTCCTCCTAATGTCTAATGTAAATCTCCCCTTTTCCAGTTTTAAGCCACTAACCCTTACCATCTCACCCCACCCCCCTTCAGATACTGGAAAGCCACTATAAGGTCTCCCTGAGAGCCTTCTCTTCTCCAAACTGAACAACCCCAACTCTCTCAGCCTATCCTCTTAGGAGAGGTGCTCCAGCCCTCTGATCATCTTTATGGCCCTTCTCTGGACTTCCTGTGTCGGGGGCTCTAATACTGGACACAGTACTCCAGGTGGGGTCTTACGAGGGCAGAGGGGGAGAATCACCTTCCTTGACCTGCTGGCCACACTTCTTTTGATGCAGCCCAGAATATAGTTGGCTTTCTGGGCTACAAGTACTCTTCACTCATGTTGATTATTTTGTCAACTATCACCCTCAAGTCCTTCTCCTCAGAGCTGCTTTCAATCCAATCTCCATCCAACCTGTATTTGTGTTTGGGATTGCCCCAACCCAGGTGCAGAACCTTGCACTTGTGCTTACTGAACTTCATGCAGTTTGCATGAGCCCACCTCTCAAGCTGTCAAGGTCCTTCTGGATGGCATCCATACCCTCCAGCATACCAACCTCACCACAGCTTGGTGTTGTCAGCAAACTTGCTGAGGTCACACTCAATTCCACTGTCCATGTCACTGACGAAGATGTTATACAGCACTGGCCCAAGTACTGACCCTTGAGGAACGTCACTTGTCACTGATCTCCAGTGGGACACCAATCCATTGACCACAACTCTTTGAATGAGGCCATCCAGACAGCTCCTTATCTAGCAAATGGTCCATCCATCAAATCCATATCATTCCAGTTTAGAGATCAGAGTATTGTGCAGGACAGTGTTGAACACTTTGAACTAGTCAGGTAGATGACATCAGTTGCTCTCCCTTTGTCCCCTGATGTAGTGACAGTATTGTTGATAGTGTCCAGATTTTTCAGGCATAATTTGCCCCTAGTGAAGCCATACTGGCTATCACAAATTACCTCTTTATTTTCCATGTGCCTTAGCAGAATCGTCAGGAGGATCTGCTCCTTCATCTTGTTGGGCACAGATATGTGACTGACTGGCTTGTAGTTCCTCACCTCTTCCTTTTTTACCTTTTTGAAAAAGGGGGGTTATGCTTCCCCTTTTCCAGACAGTGGGAACTTCACTCAACTGCCATGACTTCTCAAACATGATGGGCAGTGGCTTTGGCTTTGCAACTTCATCTGCCAGTTCCTTCAGAAGCTGCAGATGAACTGGGTCCCATGGACTTGGGCACCTTCAGGTTCTTTAGATGGTCTTGAACCTGCTCTTCTCCTATTGTGGGGGAGATTTTCCTTTTCTCAGTCCCTGCCTTTGTCTTCTGCAGCTAAGGTGGTGTGATGGGAGCCCTTGCCAGTGAACACTCAGCCAAAGTAGTCATTGAGTATCTCAGCCTTTTCCATGTCTTGCATGACCAGTTTCCTTCTGAGGAGGGCCTACATTTTCCCTAGTCTTCCTTCTATCACTGACACATCTGTAGAAACCTTCCCTGTTAATCTTGACATCCCTTGCCAGAGGGATTCTGTATTTTGCCTTTCCTAACCTGATCCCTGGCTTCTCTGACAACTTCTCTTTACTCCTCCCAGGTTACTTGTCCCTACTTCTACCTCACCATAAGCCTTGGTTTTATATTTTAACCATGCCCAGGAGCTCCATGCAGGCCTCCTGGCATTCCTGCTTTTTTCTTCCTCTTTGTTGGAACACATTGCTCCTGGGCATGGAGGTGATCCTTGAACAGGGACCAGCCTTCCTGGGCTCCTCCTCCCTCCAGGCCTTTGTCCTATGGTACCCTGTCAAACAGATCCTTAAAGGGGACAAAGTCTGATTTCTTCAAACTGAGGGCAGTCAGCTTGCTTCCCAACTTCCTTGCTGCCCTAAGGGTCCTGAATTCTACCATCTTGTGTCCACTGCAGCCGTCGCCAATTAAGTTTTACATCATACACCAGCCCATCCCTATTAATGAGAACAAGGTCCAGTATAGTACCTTTTCTTGTTTGTTCCTCTACCATTTGGAGGAGGAAGTTGTCACCAATGCATTCCAGGAACTTCCTGGATTGCTGGTGCTTTGCTGTGTTGTCCCCCCAGCAGATAGTGGGTTGGCTGAAAAGCCCCATGAGGACCTAGGCTTGGGAGTGCAAAGCTGCTCCTGTATGCTTATACGGGGCCTCCTCTTCTCAGGCATCCTGGTCAGGGGGCCTGTAGCAGACCCCCACTGTGATATATTCTGCCATTGTCTGCCTTTTAACCCTGACTCATAAGGTGTCAGTCAGCTCCTCATCCATGTCCCGGAGAAGCTCCATGGACTCCAGCTAATCACTGGTGTAGTGTGACACCCCCTCCTCTTCTGCCTTGCCTGTCCTTCCCAAAGGTACCTGATGCAAACACTTTAAAAAATATTTGATTCTTGCGCAAGGATTATTTAGTTTTTTTTTTCTTTTCAAGCTCACATATCAAACATGCTGCCACATTAACATATCTAAAGACTGGCAAACAGGAAGACAAATTCCTGGCGCCTGACATTTGGTCAGACGTTGTGAAATTGGCATATCTTAACGAACTGATAAGGTAACTTGTTTTCGGGAAGTATGCTCAATTCCGGGAAAGCCTGATTTTATCAACAGCTCACACAAAAGGAAAAAAGAGGGGGACCCGCTCTCCTTTACGTTATAAAAATCCCCCAGAAAGAACCGAAAAGCAGCCAGCAGCTCAGAAGAGCCAGCAGCTCAGAAGAACCACGTGTAAGCCAGCTCCTGTGACTACGAACTCCAGCCAGCTCGGCGCAAAAAGGCGGGCAAGCAGCTCCGAAGGCCCAAGCGGAAAGCGGCGAGGCGGCTTTTCGACTGCAGCAGGGGCGCGGTAAAACGATTCTCCTTCCGCTAGGATCAACTGGCGGTGAAACATGTTAAATTACCCCCTCGTTTCTTTCTTTCTTCCCTTAACGACTCGTCTCTCCAAAAGTAGCAAATTGTGTTTACCCTTTCTTAACTGTGATATTTTGTTTTCCCTTCCCTAAAAAATAAACCCTTGTAACTTGTTTAAGTTTCAAACGTGTTGGCTTGCAATTTTATGCGTCATCCCTGAAGCAGAGGCTGAGAAATCCTCATAATCAAAATATAAAATAATAAACGGATCACGACAGTACCCAACCATACTCCAGTCATAGGAGTCATCCCACCACGTGGCTCAGTGATACCAATAATATCACAGCCCTGCAGGAATGTACACATCTGCAGCTCCTCTTGTTTCTTCCCCGTACTTTGTGCATATGCAGAGGCATCTAAGAAGGGTCCTCACTGCAGCAGAGTCTGACTGACAGGGATTATATTCTGCAGTTCAGATGTTTTCTTGCTGGCCTGTGGTACTCCTCCAGGTCCAGGACATCTATTACTGGCTCTGGTCTCGAAGAGGTGGATGGGATGAACTGAGGACCCCCTCCCCCACATCACTAGCTTAAAGTGCTCCTAACTAAATTGGCAAGCCACTGACCAAAGACTTTCTAACCTTTTTTACCAGGTTTATCAAAGTGAGTCCTGTAGTCTAAGTAACTGAAGCCCTGACTATGGCACCACTCCTTTAACCATTCATTGACTTGTCCAATTTGATTTGCCATTTGCAGCCCCTTCCCTTCAGCTGGAAGGATTGTTAAGAACATTATCTGTGCCCCAGAGCTCTTCAACACTGCTCCCAGTGCTCTGTAATCTTTTGTGACAGCTTTAGGGTTGCTCCTACCTGTACCACTGGTGCCCACATGAAACAGCAGGAAGAGATAAAAGTCAGTGGGCTGTACAAGTGTAGTCAGTCTTTCAGCAATTGCCCTCATTCAAGCTCCTGGTAAGCTGCAGACCTCTGGTGAGAGGGTCAGATTTGTAAATACACTTCTGAGAAGGGAGCATCCCATTAATCCAGCACTGATGCTTCTGAGCATTTGTTGTTATAAAGTAAGCCAAATAGGCTGCCTTACTCAACTTACCTGGTGTAGGTTTTGTTTTTTTTTTTTCCTTCAGTCCACAGAACTGCAAAACGGTTCTCCAGGGGCACCTCAAGTTTTGAGGGAAGTCCCTTCTTCCTGTGGGTTTTTGCCTTCACAATCTTCCATTCCTCTTTTTTGTTATTCACTGCCCCTTTTTCCATGTTTGTTAATGGGTGGGTTACTTGCTGGGTAGTCATCAACTGTGGATTTGCCTCAGTACGTACCTGGAACCAATTATCTGTTGCCGGAAACGGACGCCACCGAGAGCGTGAGCTCGAATCTGAAGCCCGGGACCGGAGCTATTGACAGTCCAAGTCAGTAGCAGAGACCAACTATGACCAACCCAGCGCCGTGTCTGCTCTAGAGTGAGCTACCCGGTTGCACCCAGCCTCACCTTTTATTGGCCCCAGGTCTTGGGCATGCTCAGTGGGGCCAGCCCTAACCGGGCACAGGTGAGACTGGGCACCAGCCTGGCTCATCACCCGGCGATTCCTGGCACCTGTATCCTACAATTATCTACCTCCTTTTCTGCCTTTGGAGAAATTAATCGCTTGTTCTTACTCTCCAAGCATTTGGAACTCCCAAGGGCAGCACTAGTGCTCACGCGGTCAGAAAACTGAAAACGCTTAAAAAAAAACCCCATATCTGACGACGCATACACGATACGCACTTTTTTACAGCCTCTCCACCCAACGTGACCGTTCCACGCCTCAGGGACATGGCCAACATCGGACCTCCCCCCGCTCCTTCACTCGCAACACAACCCACGCACCGCCCCTTGGCACTGGAGGGCGCCCGCCCCGCGTCGAGGCGCTTGCGGGGCCCCGGGACCGCCTCCCCCAGCTGGCAGCGCTGGGGGGGAAGCTCTCGCTGGGCCTCGCAAGTGCCCATTCTTTTCTCCCCCCCGGAGCTCCTCGCCGACCCGCCGCCTCCTCACCGTCCTCCGGTGTCTCGCCGGCCGCACGCAACGTGTCCCCTCCGCCACCATCCCCTCCCGGTCCCACCGCCGGCCTCAGCTCCATGAGACGCGGGAAGGCGGGCACAGCCCGCCGGGCTTGGAGGGCGCCGGCCGCCACCGCCGGCGGTAGTAGCGAGATAGCGGGGAGAAGCCGCCGTAGCAGCCGCTGCATGCCCGGCTTGGGCGAGCGGGGCTCGCCGACGGGAACCCGCCGTCTCGGGGAAGGGTCTGCCCCAGCCGCCGCCTCCCTCCGGCAAACGAGTGCGGCAGCGGTGGAAGCGCGGGGCGCAGGGGAGAAGTGGCTGTGCACCCGCGGGACTACAACTCCCAGCGTGCTCCGCGCCGGGCGGCCCGCTCGGGGCATGGCGGGAGGCGGCCCAGACTCTTCCAGGTCCCGTCCCCTGCCACCGCCAGAGCTGCCGCCTCCCTTTCCCTGGTTCTCTGTAGGGCCAGTTTTTGGGTGAGCCGTCCTGTTCGCAGGGCGGCTGGAGACAGTGTGCCCCGACACGTGAAACCTGCATTTGCCTGGGCGCTTTTCACTCAGCATTTGACTGAAACGTGCCTGCCCGAGGGCCCGTCCCGCCAAAAGGGCTGTGACGAACGGGAGGGATTTGGGTTGGTGTCTCCCCAAAAATCAGCTGCTGTAGCTTAGGGCTGCCGGAGGAACTGTGTACAACCGAGAGGAAGGTGCCTGCAGGCACCTTCTAAGGGAGCTAGCTGTTTGTACGTATATAAAGATTCTTGCTTTCATTTTTAAAGGAAGTAGGGGTGGCAAAAGCAAAATAGCCTGGCCCCGAGAGGGAGGAAGCTGCATCTCTGCTGTATGCTAGAAAACGAGACAAATGAAAATGAGGGCAGTTTCTGTATTTGTCTCCACCGTGACTTCCCTTTCTGGGAGATAAAATTTGTCTGGAAAGATTTTATCACTGTTTTCACCCACTTCATGCTGTGGTTGCCTTAGTTGTCTTTAACACAATATTTCCATTTGGTCTGCATGGTTCTGTGGAGACCAAAGGCCGAGCGTGACACAGGAAGTCAATTTCTGTGAGATCTAAGAGAAGATTCAGGAGGAGGCTGCTGACATTTATTCTTAAAATACACGTTTTAAAGTGTTAAAATACACGTTATTCTTAAAATACACGTTCAGCTGTCACTAGACGACTAAATATGTAAGTGGTCGCCTGAATATAAATCACAGTTTTGGATCTGAAACTGCTCTGGATAAGTTCATTAGGTATTTAGCAGAAATCTTCAGCAAGTAAACTCTAGAAAGAACATTTCTGTTTGTACAGTTGACAGGGGAGCCTAATGTGATTAGATAAGTTAGCATTTAATGGTCCTCTTAACTACTGAAAACACAATGCATTGTTAGTATAGCCAAAGTTGTATCTAACCAATAACCACTAGCCTGGCAGTAATATGTAGGTGTGTTCTTTGTGTTAATGACATGCCTGAACCTACTGTCTCCAGGCTGAGGAGTAGTGAGAAATTAAAAGCACCTTAGCTGAAGTGGTGAGAGTTACCGTGAATTGTCCCTGAAAGTCATAATAGTGATGTTCAAGGGAAATTTTCGACTGAGGACTAGACAGCTGAAGAAGGAAGTTTTAATTTTTCAGCCTGCCCATATACTGCACAAATTTCATGGACATCATTGACCAGCACCTGCCAATAACTGCTGTTCACTATTGCTTAGATTTGGGCTAAAGCTATCACTTTATCAATCTTCTGTGGCCTTGCCTTTACTAAAGAGAGTTTCTGATAAGTACGGCAGTACAGTTAGTCGTCCTTTTGAGGAAAAAAAAAACATGTCATGACAGCTGAGTGACTCTCATAGAAAGAGGAAGCACAGGCATCTCTACAAATTTGCTTACACAACTGCTCTGCCCATGCCTGTTAGCCTCTCACCCACCTTACATCTCTTAATCCACCACGTAATTTCAGTCAAGTTTAGGAGAGAGTAAGAGGGTTCAGAGATACAATAGTCCCACACCTTTCCTGAAAATGAGTGGTTTGGCTGAAGAGAGAGACTCATTTAGCTCCCAAAACAAGGGATAGAAGAAACAGTGCTGTGCATATGTTTTTCCATGAAGCAGTGGCTAGCTGTGAGTACTGGTCAGCTCGTTACATGATAGGTCATGGAACATATTATCAATACATGCTATGTGTTATTTTAGTCAAGCAAGAGATATGGGTGAGCTATGAGTATTTCTGACATGACTCACTATGGGAGTTTAGGAAATTGTTATTAGGAAATTGTGATAAGAAGGGAGCTGATACAAAAGAAGGCCTCCCTGCTGACACTGCTGATACAGCAACTTGTCTTCAGACAAGTGAAGAGTAGATTGTGATCTGGGAGTAGAAGATTTGCTAGAGAAACAAAGAGAAGTGTGAGTTGCAAAACTACAGATAAAGGAAAATGAAAGGTAGAGAAGTGCCTGGGATAAAGTAATTCAATGCGAAGATCAAAAAGCAGACAGGCTAGGTTCTCTGCAATAACTACTATAAAAGAAAGAAGTGCATGAAGAGTGCACAGTGCATGCCATAAGTTGTGCTTAGTGAATAGAAACTACGTTTGATTGACATGTAATGAGATCAGTGTAAAAAGTATTAACAGAAAAGGATATTTTGATGGTCTGTTGGTCACAGGCAGTTCATTTACATTGCAGGAGGAGGGAAGAGAAGAGAAGGGATCAGGTATAAAATTAATTTATTATCCAGAGCAGCATTCTTCACTTGCTGCCCTCTGGATTATGAGGGATATTGGCTAAAGCTCTGCAGACACTCAAATGCTACTAATGTCAAGGTATAGTTTCACACACTTCCAGATTCCTCCAGACTTTTATGCTGATTGGACTTTTTTGAGGAATGATGACTGTTGGGCAGAGGAAGGATTCACCCAACATAGTAGTGCATGTCTTTGCCAACAGGCATGCCAGCCTTGTAAGGAGGGCTTTAAACTAGGCTATTGGGGGATGAAGAAGCCATCCTATCAGGCCTAAACTGAAAGAAAACTTGAAGAGCTGGAACAGATGTTCTCACAGAGGGGTAATGGTAGATAAGACGTAAGTGGATGCAGCACAGCACTATGGCACAGGCTGTGGCTCTGCCTGAGCAAGCAGCATGCATCCCATGTTCCTACTCACAGACTAGCATTTAGGGGCACCTCAATAGGCTGGAGAAGTGGGGCAATAGACACTTGCTTCATGAAGTTCAGTAGAGACAAATGTAAAATCTTGCATCTAGGACAGATAGATTTTGGCAAAAGTCGCTGGATGCACATAAGTCATTGGATGCACATCTTCAGTGATTTACAGCCCATGACATTTTCTCCTAACTTTACTTTACGCTGGGCATTACTATTAAATTATGTAGGGAGTAATCTCTAGTTTGAACTTCTACAACCCTTGCTGCTTGAAAAAAAACTTTATTTCTAATTCTTCATTCACTAGTTAGCACAGAAAATCCACCAGAAGTCACCTAGGTGAATTCTCATTCTGCAGCAGTTATGTCATCCTTCTTATAGACAACAGAATCAGTCTTCCCTATGTTACTCCAGAAACAAATTAAAAGCAGCTATTAATTTCTTTACCTTTGTCTCAGAAGGAGGGTGAAGACACTTCCATTTGATAGGAAACCATCACAGATCTGCAGCATGAGGGACTGTGCCTTGTAACAAAACCACAGTTCTTCTTTAGGAACTTGACTAAACCTGCTGGACTTTAGCTACAGAGGTCAAGTTAAGTTTGATCCTAAATTTTCAACTTCCTGGAGCTGTTCTTATTTTCTGACTGAAACAGAGATTTTTAAGAAACATGTGTAGGAGGGAAGTGGAGAGAAAGTGTTATTTAAGAAGATGCTGCTTGCAATTAAAAAACAGTTTGATTTCGAACACAGTGATTATTGCCAACTACATGCAGAAGTCATACAGCTGAGACACCAGATCCTGCATTCTTAGAGTAGAAGACACTTACTGGGAGTCTTAGGCAAGTAAAGAATGCAGTTCTGAATCCAAAATTCATATTATTCCAGATGTGGGTGGGGGAAATACGCTTTTACTGACTAAACTGAAAAAAACTTGGTTCTCAGCTGCCTATCTGTTGTGTTTCTTGCTTTCCTCTCCCTTCTTGCTTTTCTGCCTGTCTCTCCCTTCAGCCATAAGCTTCTTTTTTTAAGCTCCAGCTTTCTCACCTTTCCAAGCTCCAGATACTGCAGAAATATGCTATGTGTTTGTCGCCACTAGCCAGGCTTCATTTGTGGCCTTGTGTCTTTTTTCCTCTTTTATCTATGGTTGTTTTTTTTTTGTGAAGTTAGAATATGAGAGGAATAGGGGCAGTTATCTTCCATGCACATTTGTAGACCACAAAGTCCAATTAAAAAAATGCAGATCTTAGCTTCTTGCCAGATCATAGTACAGTCCTTCCTGAAGTTCTAATCATCACTCTTATCTCTTTATGCATATCTGGTGAGTGCCTGCCTTTCTTCCTAAGAGCAGCTAAGACATTAGTTCACAAGCACTACCAGAGCTTTAGCCAGTTGCTCATTTAGCTTAAGATGCAGCTGTCCTGGGATGTCTTCACTAGTCAATAAAGACAGAGGCTTCTCCTGGAGGAAATTGTAATTCACATACTAAGAATTGTTCTAGAGATGCTCTTCTTTCTCCATCCAGATGTTAAATAACATCTCTACAGAGATGGCCAGGACAGCTGGGGTTATCTCCTGCTTTGGCATGTTGGTTAGGAGGCTCAAGCTGGGTGAAATGGATCAAGGCTTGAATCTCGTGATTGCCTGGTTCAGAATAAGGAAGAAAGCTTTGAGCTCTGGCCCAATATTTCAGGCTCTGGACAATTAAATTCAACATCTACTTTCTAACACTTGTGTCAAAACAGCATTACTCAAATGTTATACTAGCCCTCATCTAGTTTGAAGCACCTGATAATGTTTATGGTTAGTGCTGCAAAGCTCAGGCACTCAGAAAATTTCACGCAGTGTAGGTGTTGTGACTCTGCCAAGTTAAAGCCTACCTAGGAAGAAATAATTAAGCAGTGTGGTTTTATATTTCACATGAATTTTGAAATTGATTTACCCCTGGTGCTGTTGGGCCTAAAAGATGTCTCGTTATATATAACCAAAAGCGTAAAAACCCAAAAAAACCAGTGATATTCAAAATACCTTACGTACGAGTTATTCAGAGAAACAGTAACTTGTTTGAAGGAGAAAAGGGTCCCTGACATAAACTGAAGTGAGAGATCTCAGTTCTATCATCAGTTTAGCTGCCACTCACACATGGAGCATCCAGTTTCTGTGACTGAAATCTTACAGTTATTGGGTCAGCCTGAATGTATTGCTCCGAGGGCAGTCGCCATCTCTTTGCTGAGAGTGGAGTTTGCTGATCCTCTTCTTGAGGCTCAAGGTTTTAATGTATCGAACCATAAGGGTGAAGCGATTTAAAGCTCCCTTATTTACAGTCATTATTTTCATTTACATTAAGTGAAAGACTTGTGTCTACGTTCCAGCATTATGACAAAGCATGACAAAGGTAACAAATACAATTAAACAAGAACACCTAAACACATTCTGGTTAATGGGGAAAGAGTTTTGTTTTCCAGCTTAGCACATTGCTATGTCTTTAACTGATGGTCTCCTATAGTTCTTATTCAGTCCTACAGGCTTAAGCTGAGTCAATGTCAATTCACATTTGCTCATACAGTAGCACTAAATATGTTGTAATAACTGAAAGGGAGGAAACCATTTACATTTCCTCTGGTAGGCCTGTGTGTTAGCCCAGGTTAGAGCAGTGTTCTCAGCACCCCTATTGAAAAGACCAGAACTGGGTCATTTTGTCTGGCAGCCAGTCTGTCTCCATAAGCCAGCATGTGCCCATTAATGTTTATTTGTTAAAATGGACTAACAGCTGTTTACTACAGTTAGTGTGAAGTGAGGAGAGAGTGGGGACAAGCATCTCTTCAGGGTTCCAGAAGAATTGTATTTAATTTTGCCTGCTCACAACAGCTATTTGGTATTACCACAACAACTTGTACCCATGTAGGACAGAAAAGAAGTCTTGCTTTTTATCAGTTCACTGGTGATTTTAATTTTAAGAGTAGAATTTGCCAGACTTGCTCCTCTGTACAAAACCAATCTACAGCTTAAAAGTCATTAACGATGGCTTCCACGTTTTGAAACACTGAAAGGAAGGAGCTCAGACATACATTAATATGCACTGTCAAGAACTCTTACTTTTGGTGGGCAGCCAGAGAACTGGTGAATTTTTTGACACATATAATTCATACACAGTTCAAAATATTTCAGTATCAGGAATACTTGGGTTCAGTTTTGTCCAAATGAGATAACTGTCTCACAGTGTATCTGCATGAGACAGGTAAGCTGTGTGGAGAATTCCAAAAAAAGTGAAATACCCAGAAAAATGTTGCCTTGTGCATTTGGAACATTTAGGAAGACAATAATAGGATCCTTCGCTTGAGGGGCATTCACTGAAAGAAGCAATGTTTTTTCTGCAGTGGTATAATATATCCAGGACCTATTCCCTTAACTGCAGAGGAGCAGGACCAGCAGGAGAACAAAAGGGGGAGAATGCAATCTGAATTGCCAAAGGAAAAGTTAAGTTGCACTTTTTTCAAGTCTATGTGTGGGTCTACAGCATATGTTACAAATTATGTGCTGTATTTGGAGGACTTCAGAGACTCATGGGAAGTACCACTAATGGCAGTTGACTTGTCATATCCATGTCATTAAGATGACAATTAGGGAGATTTTTAGAGCAAGCAAGAGTGATTAAATAGAGCTCACTGACTCCCCATGAGAATCAGCTACCTGAGGGGAGGTTGTCCCATTGATAGTAAGTCTGTATCTACTTGCTTTTCTAGGTGTTACATCTTACCCTTTCAGCTCCAGGCTCAGTCAAGACGCTGTTTCCATTTGTCATCCAAATTTTTCTAAAATTGCATGTTCTACAGTCCAGTTTCTGCCTCAGAGCTGAAACTGTTTTCACTGAGGTCTCAAATGACCCAAATCCCAGAAACAAGACTCCATCATTATTCTTTGTGGCTAGTTAACATCTTTCAAATCATATGGCTGTATTTCTCTCACTGCAATCTTGTCTCACTTGCTTTTTGATGACAACACTGGCTCATGATTACCCCCTTTTTCAGCATTGCCTTTGGAAGATTTGTCTTACTCCTTCACCCCTTTCTTTATACCCTTTGCCCTCTTTCATCTAAAGCACAAGTTACTATCTCTATTAAAATCACTCCCAGGTCTTTCTCTCCTTCCTATGTGTTTCGTTTTTTTTCAAATTAAGATCTCAGCCTGTCTTCGACTGTCAGTCTGCCTGTGGATGACTGGCTTTCAGCCCACACTCAACATCATTTAACACAGTTTGTCCTCTCCATAATCCTTCAGTCAGCAGGGGCCACAGTGTCTGCCTGTCAGCTTGTACCTACCACATGGGCAGAATGTTTGTCTCAAACCTCTCAAAGTTTGTCTCTCTATCTGTCATAAGATGTGTTATGCAGAAATTAACTCTTGATTTAAGCTAAAGTTTTGTCAGTGTGTCCTCTCATGCTCACTATTCAAATTCTTGTCCTGATCTTCACCTTATGTCTCAAGTACTGAAACATTCTTTTTCATGGCTTTGATGAATATGATTTAATTCTCCTATGTGGTAATTTAGAAAGTGTTTGGAGAGGTAGTTTTTCTGGAATTTCAACTTTGACAATGTTACCTCCACAGCCTCAGCATTTTAGGAAACAACGTAGGTGTCATATTCTTTATGGTTGAGGCCTTCCTTAATTATCCTTTGTTCATTACTTAGAAGGTTGATTTCTTTCTCTGAGAGGATTGTAAATTAATTTCTAAACAGAAGTGATCAGTTGTGCCTGCATAGTTCAAGAAAAACACGATCCAGATCTTAACAACTGGTTATGGATATGGGAGTTGCATGGCTGCTTTACTGTGGTTGTACATCTGCAGGAATATATTGTGCCTCTCAGCCAAGTAAACAACCCAAGGAAAATAGTGCACTAATGAATTTGTTCTGCTTCCAGTGCCACATTAACTCATTCAGAAGCAACTCAAATATCTATGCACTTCATTACATTAATACGGTGCAGGCACAGAATCCATGTTTCTTCCTATGCCCCTTCTCTTTGGAAAAACATTGCTGTTAACACCAGCAAAACTACTTTGTTGTCATCCTTTAAACTGTTATCTGCTATGGTATTTCCAGAAAAAGATCCCAAACAACAACAACAATAATCCTTACAACTGCTGAGCTAGTAATGCACTTAGGCAATCTTCTAAGCTGTTTAATGCTTGTCTTGTGGCTCGCTTGTATATATCCCAGTTTATCTATCTCAGATGGAGCTTGTCTGCTTTAAAACTTAAAAAAAAGAACCCAAACCAACAAAACACCAAACAACAAAAATCTGTCTCATGAAAACTGGACAAGAAACCTTCTTCGTGTGATAAGTACCATTAGCTCAATCTTTGAAAAAAAGAGCTCATGTCCATTTGTAAATCCTTTTTTAAAACCCCTTCTTTTAATTTACTACTACATCATGTTAAAGAGAACCCATAATAACTCAAGTAATTTGTATGTCATAATAGTCACATCTTCCTGCAAATACCTATTCCTGAATCTTTTAAAGTATAATTACTGGAAAAGTTTACTTTCCTAATGTTGATTTCCAAGTGACTCTGCATCCTATACTGTTGAAAATGATTGAGTTTAATTACATGAGATGACATCTCTGTTGATGGAAATCCAGGATATAAAGCTGTATTAAAATCTATATCAGAAGGAATTGTCTAAAGAAACATTACATACTTTATACTTTACTTAAATCTGCTGTTTTGAAAGTGGCGTTTTCATTATCTTGTCCCAATTTCCACTAAAAAGAAGGAAATGTGTATATTGTCTTACTGCAATGAGGACACCAGAATATTTGATTACTCCTTTGCAGGCAAAAGAAGTACATGCTGACTGTGATTACACTGGACACAGGTTTTTTGTTTGTTTGTTTGTTTTGTTTGTTTGGGGTTTTTTTTGTGTGTGTGATTCTCTTACTGGCAAAGGGTCACGAAATCCCCTTTCTTCCTGCTAAACAGTTACTGCAAGACTACTAACTCAGGGACAGGAGATAAATGGTAGCTTTTGGAATACCAGGGCAATTTCTGCCAAAAATACTGTCCCCTTAGGATCAGAAAAAAACACTGTTATTGTGTTCCAGCTGTCAGTCCTACACTAGAGGTGCCCAACAATAAGTAATAGTGGAGCACAAATATATTTTAAGTGAGTTACCTTACTACAGTTTCCTGATTATATTGAGATATCTGGGTACAAACCAGAAGATAAAATGTCTAAATAAGTTGCTTGGAAAATGTATTTATTGTATTTTTCCTTATAAAAAACTATCTTGTGCTAGTCTTTACATGCCTTCTTATTGCTTGTACACTGTGTGAGGGCTGCTGTTCTCCCCTTACTCAGGCAAAAGGAGTTTTTGCCAGAATTATGTCTTCATGAGCATGTCCTCTGTGTTATGAGCCAGCATACAAAAGGTCATCAGGAACTGGCTGAACACTGTGCTCAAAGGCTGACAGCTCTTTTTGCTCTCCTTTTATATCCAGACAGCAACTGATTTATTTCTTGCATGTTTGAAAATCATATTTTTAATTCTGTCAAACTAGCTTTTTTGATGTTCTTATCTCTGTCTGTGCTGTTAATGCCAGTTTTACAGAAAATGGATCACAATCTATATTACTTGACACTGGTTTTAAAAAAAATTGCACCAGAAAAGTTTAAATACTTCCATAAAATATTTGCCTAACTGATTTCTGAAGAGATCAGGACAGTTAAGTCTGGAGCAATAATTTTATCTTTTGCTCCTTTAATAATTCTTTTCCATAGTTATGATTGGAATTTTTTGTGGCAGGGGAGATTCTACCCACAAACAATCTTTCACAGGGTTTACTGCTACCCTAGCACAGAGTCACAGCTATTGGAGTTTAGTCAGTGCCAAGATGTTGAATTCATGAGATATTTTACTCCTGATGTCGGTGGGGCCTGGATTCCTGCCCTTGTACTGTGGCTGCATTAGATTCTATTCACTCTGCAGTAAAGACAAACTTTACAGTAGCTCCAGCCAGAACAGAATTTCAGACTTCAGGGTTAAATAAAGATTTATTCCCTTTGGTATCAGAACCAGTTAAAGACTCATCTCCTAGCTTCTTTCCCTACTGGAGCTGTGCACTACTGAAGTAGAAAAGATGACAGTCAGAACATTGGAAAAACCTGGGTTTAACAATACCTTAAAAAATGATTCCTGATCATTTCAGCACCTCACCCTAGGGTACACAGACAGCTCTGTTAACTAATGTGGATACAAAGCACAACACAGGGTTGATTAGATCAGGAGCAGTAGAAAAGGGTCCATAAAATTGAGTTGACTTGAGCTGGTTTTGCTCCCATATACAGTGCTACATGGATCTGCAGCCTTCATGGTAAAGTAGCTTATACAAAATGGGGATATGTGGAGAAGAAAGAGAAGTTGAAATTTTGGGTAAGAAGATGGTACTTGTTGAATTTTTACTTATTACACTCCTTGGCTATCATGATCAGAGTACTGTGGTCAAAATTCCTGAGAATATACAATATAAAAAACCATATCTGAAGCAATCTGATAGCCTAATTTCCTAAAGGATGCACATGGCTGTCACCCGTTGCCCTTTAGCTTTTGAAGTCAGTGACCAATTTTGGCCATATGTGCAAGAGGATAGTGATCTTAAAGACAATTAATGTCTTATGAGCTTTGTAAAAAAACCCCACAGTTGGATAGAGGAGAAAGAAAAGTAATTCTTCTGCAGAGGGAAAAGCAGGCTCAGCTCCATTACTGTCTCTTCTTCAGGTTAGCCACGAACTACACTCTTCTGTGTAGGGCAGGCATCACAGATGACAAAAGAGAACCTGAGATTACTGCATCAGGGAAGGAGATTTCAGGCCCTAAAGACACAGATCTGTACCTAACAAGACTCTATTAATTGTGTTGATCAGTGAAATATTTGTTTCCTTATTAATGGCTACCAAACTTTTCTTACACAAGCACAGTTGAAAGCCCGCTAGCTCAGGATTCTGTGGCGATGAAAAGAAACTGCTTTATTTTCATTATGAGGTAACAATAAAACCACTATATAAAGAAGAAATAACTTCCTAAACAGCTTGAAGGAAACAGGCAGAAAGGCCTCATTTTTTTTCTGCTTCTCTCTTTACCGGATACAGAGCTCCCAATACCCTGGAGCATAACACCTATGAAAGAGTGGAATCTGATAGCCCATTTTTAAAAAACACCTTTATCTGCACTTCTGCAAAGAAAACGGAAAAAAAAATTAGAAAGCTTCAGGCTGCGCTTTGGCAGGGGAAACCTAGGTGTTCACAGGACAGAATTCACCACAGTTTTTCTCTCTAAACTGTTTTTCTTTTCTTCATTCTGACTTTTGAATCTGCCCTGATGCCCTCATCTGACACAGCAACTACATCAGGGAGAGAGAAAACAGGATAGGCTTTCACTTTTGTCTGGCAGCACAAGCTTGCATTCTGTGCTTTGGAGGTTTTCAGAGGCTCTTTATTCCATGTAATGTTCCTGGAGTGGAGAAGCGTATCTTTTGTTCTTCTTTATAAAGGGATATTTTTATACACAAAGATATACAGTACACTGAATTACAAGAGTTTTTATGTATTGGGTTGTGAGGCTTTGACACAGAAATTTCTGATGATTCTTTAATTCCGCCTTATCCAAAGCATTTAACTTCAAAACCTTTAAAGCGTAGATGAATCAAAGCCTTCAGAATCCATCCAACACATCAACTAATTGTAGTGACATCAAAACCAGAATGAGACTCTTAATTTGAACAGATTTCACTCTTAGCATGCTAAACATGCAGCCGGCGTATATGTGCTAAGCTGTATTATCTCAGTATACATATGTATGGCTTTATACACTTGCAAGTAATTAAAATGAGGGAGGACAGACAGATATTTTCTCTGCAAATAGAAAAAATTCTTTTCTATTTGATCACATCTCTTGTTGTTTTACAAACAGCTTCCACATTTTTGCTGCAAAACACTCTATGACCAAAGTGCTGAAGCCTCTGTAGGTCTTCTGATTCCTTTAATATAGTTTCCATATTAGATAGCCAGATGGTGGAGACTGATAATACTCTGGACTAATCACTTCAGAAATCTAGAGTGGTGCTTTGAGATTTAGGCCCACAGCTACTGCCATCACTCTTTTGATGGGAAGCCACAGATATTATTCCAACCAATTGAGTGTTTTTGAATATATCAACACTGAACAACTTATCTAAACAGGAAAAGGACTGATAAATACCATTCAGTGCTAACAAACAGAGGGTTTTGTCCAAAGGAAATAATTGCTTTTACAATGATCGAAGAGCAACATGACATTATGCAGTAGTATTTATATACATCTGAAAAATATTTGTGACTTTTTATAGCCATCACAAACAAGAGAGATGTGAATTGATAAGTTACTTTACAAAGGAAAAAAGAAAAAAAAAAAAACTAGGAAGCAGAAATTATATCAATGAGTTCTTGAGAGCTTGATTTTTAATTCCATACCAGTATTCTACTCTGCTAATTTGAAGTTTTTTCTCAGTCTGGCAAATTAATCAGCAGAAACCATTTTCCTAGAGAAATATCCATTTACATAGAGGAATAATATTTTGTTTTGTGTTTATACCTTCAAAGTACTTGGCTTACTTTCTGAAGAATGCGTTGTTAATATGTGAGATGCATTTTGTAGGAATGAAATGTCAGATGCACCCATTCCTGAGGTTACTGATTTTTTTCATATGCTGTATTGCTGTGTTTTGCTGACATAAAAAAGGGAAAATATTTCTCTGTGAATTTTACTTTTATTGTTGAGACTCCAGAGTGGGCTCAACTCCAGGCTGGCAACCAGAGGCTCTGGAAAAAGAGACTGAGGCAGCACTAATCAGCACTCAAATATGATAAGCAAGCAGACGAAACATGTAAACAAGTCTTATGCTGAGTGCTTCGTTTGGTAGCACCAATTGTAATTTCAGTAGAGGAACAAACAACCCACTTCATCCTATCTGGGTTATTAATTGTAGAACCTTTTAAACAGTAAAGAGAAAACACAAAATAATGTAAGTAGAAAGGTTTGTAATCCGCTCCACAGAACTGGGCTGCTCTAGCAGCATCGGGGTTTTACTCCATCCTAGGGTAAAATGTGCATCTTCATTGGTCTAATATTTGTACAGCATTGTACTGTTACAAAGATGGTGGCCATCATAGAATCTACCCATTCAGCATTATTTTTTTCAGCACTACTGAGCAAATATTTGCTCAGCGTTTCTGCAGATCAGACTGTTTAATACCTGAGAACAGACAAAAAATATAGTCATCATTTAAGAAACAATAATATATCTCCTTAATGTGTGTTTTCCCTCTTATTATGCTTAGTAAAAATAAATTTATTTGAACGCAACTATTAAATTACTGATTTTAAATATACATTTTTTCTCCTGTTCTAAATCCCTTACTCTGCATTATTGCATGTATCACTGTAGATGTGTCAGTTACATTACCATGCAATGTGGTATTTCATAATGTTGCCCAGTCAGCCTGAAGCCAGAAAGCCTGATTTTAACCTTGAATGACTTCATGGAGTTATTCTTAATGAATGCTAATATAATAAAACCAAACACTGCCTCCTAAATTGTATAAAACCAGCCCTCAGCAGATACTACTTTTACAGCGTGCAGTTGTGAAATACACACGAGATATAAGCAAAGCATTAAGGAACGTCTTTAAAATGAGGATGGTGCAGGCACAGGGAGAGGAAGAACATATAAACAAGTGGAGGAAAAGAACAGATGCATGCTGTTTAGACACACAGGCAACTCGCCCAAGGGAAGTTTGGATTATTGAGCTAACATGGCAAAGATACGTGGTCTGTTCACATGTAATCATAAGAGGTTTTGTGCATATTGTGTAAAGAGTGTTCCCGCTACTTCTCTAAAGAAGTATGTGATTTCTCTACTGTATCCCAGTGATATATACAGTCAATTTACAGTTCAGTTAGCCTAGTGTTTCCTCACTAGGCTAAATAAATGCTGTATATAGTACAAAGTTCAATATAGTTGCAAGCTACAGCAGCCTCTTCTCTTCGAGACAAAAAAAATCCCAACCCAATTCAGTAAGGCTGACACCCTCTAGTAGGTGTTCCTGGTTTTACTTCCAGAGATACAGCATTCCTGTAATAAACCTTTACATTTTTCAGTGTGGAGAAAATGAGTTCAGTGCTGTCATTACTCTGTGCAGGTGGTCCTGGATATACTTTTTATTTGTGAGTCCAGCTTCCCATAACAGTTGTGCACCAGGAAAAAAAAAAACAACTGACAAATTGTGGAAGGGAGAAGAAATAGACAGGTAACATCTCCAGATACTCTGCTGAAAGTAGTGCAGAATTTCACAGACCACAGAATTCATTTGACTTCACTCTCCTGCCTTCACAGCAGCTACAATCCCAGTAAGAAAATAAAATAGCCAAAGAGGAAACTTACAGTTTCATCCACATTAGGAGAAAAGAAAGACTTTTTCTTCTTTTAATTCTGCTCACAAGAAAAAAAAGCAAAAGTAGTATGGCAAGCCAACAGTGTACCTAGAGAAATAATTTACTGAATATGAATAGCAGCAACTTGTCCACAGTGAAATAAGTATTAGAGCTGAAGATTGTATTGCAATAGTTAGAAGTTCACTGTCACAAAACTTACTCTTCTATGTGGCTCACACTTGCACCTTCTCATCAGTATCAGAATCTTTCCTACTCTTTGTCCCTGCCACATTTTTTAACTCTGCAGAAGCTTTAATGAAGAGTAGGGATTGCACAAAGGTTGTTGGCAGCAAGTCAAACAGAAAAAGGAAGAGAGAGCGGAGGCTACCGATGATATAGGTGATGCTGAGTGAGGTATAAGTTTTAAAAGGAAAAGTGTTTCTTGCAGGCTGCCCTGGCAGGACCCTGGAGAAGTGGACGGACATGACTTTACACAGCAATTCCAGCTACAGTAAGCTATAGTATTTTCTCCTCTTAAAGAACAATTTAATAGGATTTGTAATGTAAGTGTTTGCGAGGTATGCAGAACTGTTTGTGTGAGTCTCCATGTGCTGTTAGCAGACTCTTAGGGAGGCATTTTCCTTGCATGGTCACCCCCTGTCATTCCACAGCACACCATTACTGCTCTGGGTCTTGCACTTGACACCCCATTGCTTGGCTCCAGCCTTTTGTCATGAACAAGAGAAAACAGTTCAGTGCTGCTATTCTTCAAGGGGCCCACAGGTGTATTTTTGCATTTATGATGGTAGTTTCCCCTAGCAGCTATGCAGAGGAAGACTGTGGACTGATGGAGTGGAAGGGGAAGGAAGAGGGACCACCAGCACCCTGGATGCTGGGTGCCTTGCACAGTAACACCAGAAGAAGCCTGAGGAGCCTGGCAAAGCACTATCCCAATTCTCCTGATCTTGCCTACAGCATCTTGCCCTCTTGGCTCACCATGGAAAAGTGGAGGAAAAGAGATAATGTGATGGCAATGAGTAGGGAAGAGATGAAATAAACCCTGAGATTAAAGGAATTCTGTATGTCCTCTAAATTACTTCTCCTTTTCACTCAGTCAGGACCACTTTTCAGCAGAGCCATGCTTGCCAGAGGGCTGCTAGTAGACTTTACAAAAAAAAAGGGTGAGTGAAGCCTGCAGGAGTGGGGAGCCTAAGACTGTCAGGCTTCCTGCAGGACATGGGCTTAGCGATCCTTTTTTGAGAGAGACAGAATGAGTAATGCTGCTAGGCTGGAAGCCAAGCCACCAGAAAAGTTGTGGAGTAAAGGAGCATCCAGGCAAAGACCCTGAAAACCCCTGCCTCTTGACAGATTTGTGAGAGGCTGCTGTTGTGTAAAGGAATGGCTGAATGTGATGAGACATATTTAAGCCCCCTTTGCAAGGCTGTGAAAAACTGTTATGCTATAAGGTGAGCATATAGTATGCTGTATAAAGCTTTATCATAAAGTAAGCATAACATTATTTATACATCTTTTCTTATACCTGTACCAAACAAGGTTGACAGTAGGTGAGATGACAGGCCAAGTCTTGACAGGACTTTCAATAGGGTCTGCAAGCAGTGCATAAATATATGATGCAGCAGAACGTCACTAATCCACAATAATGCAGGGAAGCCCCCGTGCAGATTAGTGGGGTTTGTGGATTATGGGCTGGGAGGGCATCCGAGGAGAAGTCATCCACATCTCATTCCAGACTCCCTTCCCTCTCAGGAGCACGGTGTGTCCCTGGAGGGAGGTGCGAGGTGCAGCGCTCTCCTGCTCAGCTCCAGAGGGTGCTGCAAGCAACCCTGGTGCTGCAATACCTCTTCTTTTTCAAAAGCTGCGGCAGGCTTAGTCGGAACAGAAAATTGAATGCCTGATGTTCCTTGAATCAGTTTAAGCACTTAGCACACACCTGCTGTGCAGACACATTGAATCAGTTTAAAGGGAGGTTACTTTGTGCCTATGGAATTGGCAGGAAACTCTCACTTGCTCTGAGCACAGCTTGGATGGATATACACTGAGAGGGGGGTAGTGGGGGGGTGGTGTGAGTCAGACCTTGAATGCAAAAGCTGGTTTCTGAGGCTTTCCGGGAAAAACAGTGGTAGACAAGTATGTTGTGCTATTAGTCTTTGATTTTATGTGTATATAAATGGCTATTTCCACTCACTTTAAAGGACAGCAACGTTAATTTAAAACCGCATATGGGACAACCGTGTTTCTTGCTTAATGATAACAACCAGTCACAAAAAAGTATAACAATGAAGGATTTTTTTACTGGCATATAACTGAAATACTGTTATATATTACATGGATAATAATCAGAGTTAGTATCACAATAAAATATCAACACAGTGACAATTTTGATCAAACATTTTGTACATACATGCAATAATAAATAATTTTAAATTTAATAACTGGACCAAATTTTGATATTTTTTATTTCTTCCTTTCAAGAAAAAAATATCCATATTATAAAAAAAAAAAAAAAAAAAAAAAAAAAAAAAAAAAAAAAAAAAGAGTGTGAAGCTCTTGACTGCAGATCAGGTAAATTAAATTATCTGAAAATCAGGATAATAATTATTTTTGATACAAGATATCACAGATGTCTTGGGGAGGTCATGTCTATACATGGGATGTCTTTCTAATGCTAAAAAATGACCTGAAGCAAACACTTGAGAAAAATGATTTTGAAGAGATTAGCTCTTCTTGATGCACATTTTCCCCTGAGCACTCTGTAGGCTCAAACAATGAGTCTGTGCTTTTTGAGTTTATTGACCTTTGTGAATATAGTACTTGAAAACTGGTAACACATTTCTTTGAAAATCAGTGCCAGTTGGGAAGCTGTTTGTATCCACAGCTGTTTTTTTCTTGAGTGTGCTTAATGAAATAATACTCATCTAAGGGAAACTGTGAACTGTAATTTAATAGAAATGAAAATTCCCTTCTTCCTAGGGAAAGCAAAATGTAAAAGAAATGGATCTTTTATCTGAATCTCTCTCATATGTACATGCTATTGTAATTCATCATAGACCAATACAACCTCTAAGAGTCAATTCTGATCTTTCCATGAGAAAATGAAACACTGTAAATATAACGTTACAGGCAAATGCTCCTATAGTAGTAGGAAACTCCCAGCAAGCTTATTTGTTTCTTCAACTCGTTTTTTAAGCTCTCAAGAATAAAACAGTTGATTCACACTGCTGGGCCATATTACAGTGTAAAATACAAAATTCAGGATAAAAATCAAAGCACATTGTTGTCAAGAGAGGCTGTTTTCTTAGTGAAGTGAGGAAGCCAGAATTTGACCTTTGTTTCTCTTAGCACCATTTAAGTCTTACGTAGAATAGTGAGAATTAGAGACATCAACATAAGTACCAATTTTTCTTTAAAATAGATTTTTCTGCAGCACAAATAGCCTTTTTCAAGGAATTTCATGTAAAGGTGTCTAAGCCTAACTGGCTGCATGGGAAATCTCTTGTAAGCAGAACTAGTTTATGGCTTTGCAAACAGACAAAAATATGAACTGTGTACCTAAAGGTCTGCAGGATTGAGGTCTTAGCAACCTTGGGTCAATCAATAGAAACATTAGACCACAGTTATAGGGTAACTTGTCAATAGCCAGGTTCCCCGGGTCAGCTGTGGTTGTAATATAGATGGGGCCCCAGAAGCTATTCAAAGAAAACATTGCAAAAGCTCCTTGCCATTTAATTATTGCATTAACACCATTATCAACCACATAATCGATGCTGTGACTGACAACTTTGCAAATCAGATTAGCTTTCTGTCTGTGTATGAGAGTAACGTGGCTAGGAATGGAAAATTGTGAGCCCCAATTTATGGCAGATGAACCACAGTCAAAGATATAAACCAGAAAAGCACTGCTGTTGCAGGCTGGTTGTAACAAATAAAACCCAGGATTAATTAAAGTCAACTCTGTGATTTTATTCACAACTTGCATCCCATCGCTCCAGTGCTGCTCGCATACAGTGAGGGGAAGTTCCCACCCAATTACATCATAGTTTGTCTTTGGCTACAGCCAGCTACATATTTTTAAAGAGGTCCTGTTTGTTCCATAACTGAACTCTTCACCTTTTGATTATATGTTTTGTTGGGGGGAGTTAAAGGGAAAAGGTCTGCTAGTAAATTTACTTGAACTTGGCGTTCACAGGCTCAGACTTGGGTGGGCTGCATTCCCTCCTCCGGTTACACCCTACCTGAAATCCTGGTATGTTAAATCACTTCACTAGTTCAGCCTTAATGATTGGGACATACCCTGGGAAGCAAGTTCATAGATACTGGAAATCTGTGCTTACAAAAACAAACATAATTGCAGAAAAATATGTGGATAAACTAAGAGAGGGACACTGGGACTATACTGAGAAGAAAACAGTTATTTGGAAGAAAAAAATATCTCGTAATCGTGATGAAGTGCCACAAAATACTCACTACATGCTAAACTTCCAGTGACACAGTTTTATGAATAAAAATAAACCCCCTGCTAGTCAGGAAACTTTATTTTCTCGTACTAATTTTTCCCATATTAACACCAACCTGAATGTTCCTTTCTCCTTCAGCTGCTACAAACGCATCCCCTACTAATTATATTTTATTTGCGCTGTGAAGGGTTTACACCAACATCACACAAGAGCACAGGCACATCATGAGGGCTAGGAGCTGGGTTTTCACACAAGTACTGGTGCAAGAAAAAGAGATTTCCATAAATGTCTGGATCTTCATAGCAGTGGAGTGACCTATTGATAAGCTCCAACTATTGGAGAAGTTTCATGACACGATTAAGTGAAGTGGATTTATTATTACACTTACAGACACACAACTTCTTTGTGTTTTCCGTGGCAGCAATCTCCAAGATAGGATCAGCAGATAGTTTTCTAATGATCTGTATGTAATCGATCGTATGCTAGTGCTGTTTCCTTGCTTACAGATACTTGGAGGAGTAGCCAGGAAAAGAAAAGTCAGGAATCTTTTTTAAGCCCTTGGAATGGGACAGAAATAAGCATCTTAACTGCCTCTTGCATGCACTGTCCTCACAGAGAAAGTGAAGGCCAGAACCACAGCTGGAACAGTTAGGAATGACTAAATAGTTTTTAATGTTACTTTTCCATTTGAGCAGTTGCTGTGGTTGTCCCTGTTTGCTTCACAAATGAAATGGGAGGTGACCCACACCAGCAGTATCCTGTCACCCTCACTACAGCCTGGGAAAGCCTGCTTTAGAGGATCTGCAGCACATACTCCAGAGAAGAAAAGCAGAGTGGATGCTGGATACATTTTTTCTTTTAAAAAAGTTTTAGTTTTCAGGCAACAGGCAAGTGGTGTCAAATTTGTGGGGTTTTGTATTTACAGTTTTAACTTTTTGCCACTGGAAAGTTTGAAAATTTAGCAGGAAAATAAAGTCAGAAACATTTCAGAAAGCAACAGGCAAAAGTAAAGAAACATTCTGTTCCAAGCTCTTCCAGGAGTGTCACTTTATTTTGATGCATATTCTCACTGTCTTTGGAGTAATAAGGCCAAAACTCCCAGGCAGAGTTGTGGGATTAACATGTAATTCATTTAATTAACCAATGTCATCTTCTCTCATTGTGTGATCTATCACACTGCAATATGCTCTTTCCAAAGCATTCTTAGTGAATGGTTTGGCTTCCAACCATAGGACACTGTGATACAAGAACCTCTTTAAAGAATCCTGTTGAGCCTGTTCCAACAAGGTGTTAAGTGATTTATATGGAATTATAATCAGCCTCAGTTTCTTTGAATTTATCTGAGTGGTAAATTTGCCCATACCTTGGCCTCAGGTTCTTAGCTGAATGATTCTAGGAATACGTATGAGACATACTTTGCTGATGACATAAATATCAATTTTTTCAGAGGATAATGGGACCAGGGTGGGACCATAGCCTATTTAGCACAACTCTCATGGAACTCCAATACAAATAAAAAACATCCTCCCAGCCTACATTTTTTCCAGGACTATTTACCAGCCCCATGAAAATATCGTCCAAATGTGATAATTATTCACAGTTTTTGTCAGCCAAGTGAAAACCCTCTCACACAATCGCATCCACTCACTCTTAAATAGCAAAAATGAAAGTCAAACCAAGAAAATCTTTACCCTCTGGAGGACAACAGATCAATATGATCAGCATTTGTCCACAGGCATTTTACAGCAACAATTCTTAAAGCAGAAGTAGAAATCAGAGCTTGTACAGGCACACTGGAATTTCCTGATGAGGCAACAGCACCTGTGCACATCCCTGCACAAAGAACATGTAGGCTACTTCCTTGAATTTATAGGATGCGTCTCCACAAGTTAAAGAACTATTACTATTACCACTATTATTAATGCACGTGCATCCATTTTATCTAATCCTTTCCACAATAACATTAATATTGTAGGCAGACAGCATTTTCCTCCATTCCTCCCTTCTATTTTCAGCTTTTTCTACGTTGCACAACATAGCCAGCTGGTTTGATTTCTTTGCAAAGTGTTCATTCTCTCATCCCCAATGTTTTTCACGTTATGCCTTACACCTAAATGTTGCAGCTAGTGGGTATGTGCCAAATATATCCATCACAGCTTTTGGCTTGATGAAGGCAAGCTCTCTCCAACCAGAGTCCAGAAGCTTTCATCAGTACTTAATAAATTAGATTTGGAATCATTTTAGAGAGATGTTAACAAAGACATGAGCTGAAAATTACCAGCTTTACTATTGAAATCCCAGATATACAGCAATTGTGTTTTTGCTAAGTAACAAAAGACAAGCATCCTTTGTTTTTCTTAAAATTGCTTTTTCCCCTGCAGTCTCCACTGGTTTGTCTGGTGAAGCTGTAAAATAGCTAAATGATTTTCTTTCTTAATGGCTTTCATTCTCTGTTACTACACAATAATGTTTCAACTACATTTCTTACGGCATAACTGATTTCAAACCCTGGCTGGCCTGCCAGGTTGGATCTTTCCATCTGTTGTGGATATTTGCTCTACAAACAAAATCTAGGTCTTCACCGACACTTGCCACTTACACATGCCAGTATTTGTTATCTGCTTCACTACCCAGGCTCTAGCAGTGCCAAGCAGAGAATACAGGCTTTTCACATCAGCAGTCACTTTGAACTCCGAGTTGTTTTTAGCTGTTCAGGGGAATTTATGTTATACCATTGATTTTGACATTTAGCAACACTACAGAATCAAAGGGGGAATGTAAAGATAAAAGACACATATCACGAGCATCAATTTAATAACCAACATGGTATATTTCCTGTGGGATACTCTCCCGCCTGCCCCTTACCTCCAGTTGAATAAAGAGTTCAAATTCACTGTGTTTACCTTGTATCACATTCTGCTCATCTTCCAGACAGTTTGTTATTTTGTGTTTTGCCTTTAACAGTCCCAGCTCTACAATTTCTGTTTCTATGAAAGACACAAAGGCCCTCAAGGTTAGCCTTTTTCTTCCAGAGATAAAAGCAAGGTTCTTTTCTTTAATGTTATTGTCTGACAGCCAACATCTCCTACCGCAGAGGCGACATGTCCTAACTTGAGGACAATCCCCAGCAGTAACCAGGAAGAATCCAAGCGGTTCAGAAGGTGCACTCACAAGAAAGACCAGTATTGTCTGTAAAATTGGAATCTGAGTAATTCCAAAACTCCACAATTAAATTTATCATCTTATAATCAGCATATAAGAACCCGTCATTGCTGCATTTGTCCCCTCTGATAGCATCACAGCTGGGGTGTGAGAAAACTCATGCCTTCACTCTGCAGCCATACAGCTTGTCTCTTGTCTCAGGTTGTGTCTGATGTGCCAGAATCCGAGGTCAGAGGGAATCCACTGCACTCTTTCACTGCCAGGTCTGCAAAGCAGAATCACCCATTACAATGCAGCCAACTGGAAGGGGCATTCCCTGATCAGCAATCAAATGCAGTAGCAGCATCCACAACTGATGCCAAAGAGTACCTTTCACATGACTTCATGCATGCATATTAATTGTTTAACCCTGAGAGGCTGAGTACAAATCGTATTAGTGGGCACATGAAATCCCATGTGATGATTGATTGAAGTTGTCTTGATTGAAAATGAAGGTTTATCACATTAAAATTTTATGTACAATACACTTTGTTTCCTAATGCACGTTTTAATGCTGTAGCATGTTTTCTATTAATTGTGGAATATATTTTCACACGCTTTTTCAATGCCTTGGAACCTTGCTAGATGCAGACATGCCAGCAGACAGACCTCTGAAAAAAAAAAGAATTTCCTTTCTAAAGCAGCCTTCTAGAAGCTTATTCCCATCTAGAAGACAAATTAAAAGATACACTCTTTCAGGACCAGTTTTGAATCTGCTCAGGATTTTATGAATTAAAAAACCATAACGGTGCTGCTGAATAACTGAAGTTAAAGTAACTAAGAATTAATATTTAGAGAAGAGTATTTAGAACAAGAGTATTTAGATTATTGTTGTGATAATAGATTATGTAGTTTTATTGTGTTTACTTTAGCCATTTGTTGGAACTTTTTTCATTTGTTTCTTCTTCAAAAACCTCTATAATAAATATATTTTTGCATACAAGAAGGCAACATGAATATTTTTCCTTATGCCTTGTTTTTGACATCAAATAGCTTACAATTGGAAATGAGTATTTTCCCTCTCATTCATTCTCTCTTGTAACAGACACTGCTGACAGCTGTGCCACAAGGCTAATGTGGAGTCTTTGTAGGGTGGACATTATAAGAGGGGAGTTGCATTAGTGTTCTCTAGGTAAAGCCAAGAGGCCTACACTACAGATGTATATAAGCTGCAGCAGCTCCAATATGGGGTTTAAAATTTGCTGTGCTTACATTCAGCTGTATTGCTGCAGGATTTTTTTTTGTGTGTGTGTGTGTGTTAAAGAGTGCTTTGGTTGGATCAGCAATTCCAAGAAACTTTGCATATTAAGTGCAACAACAGATTGCTAACTGTTCTTACCACTGTGGCACCTACACAAAATTTAGATATAAACTCAGGAAAGTGGAGAGAGGGTGGAGGAGAACATTTAAAACTAGATTACTGGCATTTCTCTAGTGCTAGTGCAGCAGCAGTACATCTCCTAAAAATTAGCAGACTATGAAAATCACCATCTGACATGCTGCAGACAGAACGCCCCAGAATTCATTTGGCTCCCCAGATGTTTCATTACTCTGATTATGAATCCATCTACTCCTTTGGCCATGCATGTCCTGCAATAAAAGTTAAGGAAAAGCATACTCCAAAAATGGTGTAACATTTTATATTTTGGTAAAGCATAGCCTTTTAAACCAATGAAACTGCTATTCTCTTTTCCAAAATTGTACATCAGAGCAGAAGGAAAGTCTGTCATAAGGCAGCAGATTTTTTTAGAAACAAACAGCCTAAAACCAATGTAGGGAGAAACATCAGTTTAAATAAACCTCCCTGAGGCACACTGCTGTCTGGGGTTCTCAGCAGAGGTGTCTTAACTCTGAGGAAAGGAGTAAAAAGACACAGGTCTGAGGCGGTTTCTTTTAAAATCTTTCTGAATTTTGTAATCTAGGGGAATTTCACTTCAGGCATTTCCACTGGGTCTAGGAACATTGGGAACCTTATTGAAGACAAGCTGGTTGCAGGAACAGCTGGCTTTAGTACCGTGCCAGTGAAACTTGCCAAGGCCAATGGTATTGAATATTGGCAGCCAAACAAGTGCTAGCAATAAGAAAAAGCAGCTTTAATGGTGCAAACTCAGGTAGCTTCAGAAAGCTTTGGAGACCAAGTGTCTCCCATTGTGTCTGCAAACTAAGCCTTTAAAAGTAGTAGTTACTGTTTTTAACAAGGGATGTAAAGCTGCTGTGTTATTTTCTTGAGGAACTGGAGCATATTCTGCTGTTCTTACCTCACACTTAGAGATGTTGAAGCACCTGAGGAATGATCCATGGAAGATCACACATAAAGCTTTAGAGACAGCTCTGCATATAAAAAGCATCTACAGGTAAAATCCTAACCCTGTTGCTATTGTAATAGTAGCATCTGCTATATCAAAGAAAGAACCACAATGCCTGGTTTTCCTGGAGAAGTAAAATGATACTCCATCTCCTCTTTGAAAGACTTGAAGGCTCTTTTAATGTTTTTTAATGTGGAGCACGAGATACTGAAAATACTTCATTAGCTTTACTTCAATTATACATTACATTGAATAAAACATGAAGATTACAACATCAAGCAATATAGCTAGCAAGAATTAAAACTGCTTGTGCACAAGCATTGTAATTCTGTCTTTAATTATTGGTGCATAAGCTTGTTCAGTGGCTGCAGAAAGAACAATGCTGAATTAAGCACAGATATCTAATACTGCTTGTTCTCCATTCATTGCCGACTCATTGCTTCTCTGTGTGCTTATATTAATTTCCTTTAACTGCACTCCCATGAGCTGCAGGGTTGGTTTTAGTTCTGAAGGACCAAGATAAAAGAAAAAGTATTCATCCATGTCTAACAGGACTCCATTTCTAGATCTTACATATTATGAAATACCTAGAATATTTAGGGTGTATTATTGCCTATTGACTTCATTTTGAGTAATAACCTACTCTAAATGACACCCCAGCATCTTAAGATTGGCATTATGAGAACATATCTTTCAGTCTTTTCACAAGATTAGATTCAAGAGATGTGGCACATGTCATCACAGAAACTTCCTCAAAACTTAGTATCTTACACTTTCTTTAGAGTTCTGTAAAGAACGCTTCAATAGCTTTAGACACGATCCTGCTCTCCCACCACCACCACCCCCATTCTAATTTTCCTAGAGATGACACAGGGATTACACAGAAAATATCTTATTTTACTGCACAGCTGTGCTCCAAAGTAGAAAAATCTATTCTGTACCCTAAAAAAAGGCATGACTTGATGTACATGTGAGGGGAGAAATCTGTAGCTAACTGTAGATTATAATGCACAAAAGGGATAAATTGAAGTTGCATGAGCAACATATATTGAGCTGGATTTTGCAAATTCAGCATAACTGCATGTAATGTAAATAATTTTCTTAATAAGAAGAAGATCAAAGCTAAAAGAGGCCTTGCTTTCTTAGCCAGACATTTGATTTGTTGGTTTTTGTTTTTTTACACCTGTTAGCACCGTTTCTCTGCCAACTTTTTCTTTCCTTCTTGCACACATACGCAAAAATTGCAGGCCAGATCATCACCTCCTGATCCAAGATTTGACACACCTTTCAGATGCCAGAAGAAAAGTTATGAAGAGAATGTGAGAAAGAACTAGTAGATGGTTTAAAAGAGAGCCCAAAGGGTTAGGGGAAGAGTTGCCCTCAGGTGGGGAAGATGCCAAGGGCAGAGTACCCACAGGCACCGTGGGGCCTGCAGCTTGCTCAGCACAGCAGCTACCCTTGCACTCCATCAGGATTTTTATATCCAGGCCTTCCAGCAGTCCGCATCCACAAAGGCATCTGAAAGATCTTCACCAAAGCAGAGGACAACCCCTATCAAAACTGCAGACTAGAAAATTCAGGCTGTAAGGAGGTCTCCGGTCCAACCTCCTGCTCGCAGCAGAGCAAGCAGCGTGGTCAGTGCAGGTTCCTTCGGGCTGTGTCCACTCGGGTGTGAAACCCCCTCGGAGGCACTCACCCTCCAGCCCGCCTTGCCTCAGCACTAAAAAGCTCTTCCTCTGCCTGAACCTCTCATTTCAGCTCACACCCCTCGTCCCTCAGCCTCCCACCACTGCAGAGCCCGGCTGCATCTTCTCGGCCACCTCCCCAGGGGTGTTGGGGGCTGCTCTTATCCCCCCCATCTCTTCTCCAAGCTGAACCAGACCCGTCCCTCGGCTACCCAGTACAGGAGGGGTGCTCCGGCCCGGCCACCTCGGAGCCCCCCGCTGGGCTCGCTTGGGGTGTTTGTGTCCGAGAGCCCGGCCGGAGGCTGCATCTACGAGGGGGCTGCGGAGTGCTGGGCTAACAGGGGTCACCGCCTCCCTTCAGCCGCCGCCGCCGCCGCCTTCCTTCGCCTCCGCCGAGAGCGCATTTCGCGTAACATCGGTGTCTGCGTGGAGACACCGCTGCGACAGCCGCTGCGGGCACAGCCGCATCCCACCGCCCGCAAGGACGACGCCGTGCCCGGAGAGCCGACGAGGAGCGAGGGTCCTGGCTCGCCAGCCGGGCACCCATCCCTCCGGTCGCCGAAGCCCCCGCGGCCACTTGGCTCCCGCGAAGCCCCCGCACCCATGACGGGCAGCGGCACTTGGAGGTGGCCCAGCGCGGGGGGGCGGGGCGAAGCTACCGCTGTAACGATTGACGGCGGCTCCAGCCAATGGCGACGGGGCGTGGCCGTGCGGTGAGGGCGGGGGCGGAGCAGGCAGCCGGCGGGCCGGCGCCGGGGCAGCCGCGCTGGGGCGGAGACGGGGGCGGGGCTTGGAGGATGCCGGGGCGCGGATTGGTCGGGGGCGGGGCCGGGGGGCGCGGATTGGTCGGGGGGCGTGGCCAGCGGGGTTTTCTCCCGGGCTGGGCTGACGGCTGTGGTTGGGGAACTTCAATTTCGTATGTGAGCGCGAGCGGCGGCGACCGTTTGGGCGTCAGGTACCGCTGGGGAGCGGGTCGCGGCGGGCGGCGGGGGGAGCCCGGGTCGGGCGAGGCCTCTCCGGCGGCGATGGTGAGCGTCGTGAGGCGGGGAAGAGGGCGCCGGGCAGCCGCAGCCTTGCGGGAGGGGCTGCTGTGAGCCGAGGGGCCGCGTTGCCCCGCATCCGTCGACGTTTTCCCCTGCTCCGTCCGCCGCGGGATGCGGGGGCCGCGGGCGGGGCCGGGCTGTGCGCTTGTCCTACGCGCAGAGCTACTGCCTCTCCGCCCCAGCGCTCTGCCGGGCGGGGGCGGGGAGGAGGGAGGTGGGTCGGGGGCTGTCAGAACCGGGACCCGCCGTGGGAGGAGCGGGGACAGCAGGGGGCGGCAGCGGCCCCGAGGAAGCGTGTCCGTAGCGGCGGCAGCGGCGGGGGACGTTCGCTCCCCGTCACAGCCCCTTCGTGCAGGCTTTCGCTTATCTTCGGGCAGGAGCGTGTCTCCGAGGGGCATGATTCCTCCCTTTCCTCCTTCGCCGGAGGTTCGGGCGCTGGTTCTAGCTAGGCGAGCCGTGCGGAGTTCCTCCTCGCCGCTCGCTTTCAAATCTCCCTCGCAGGGCTGCCGCCGCGGGCAGTGCCCGCAGCCTCCGGCCCTGTGGCCGTCACCGCCCCGTCAGGGGACGGCGCCTCAGGGCGTCCGGGCCGGGGCTGGACCGACGTCCGTCCAGCCGTCTGCACCGCGTTCGGGTCTCTTGCGTCTTTTCTGACGTTGAGACAAGAAAAGGAGGGGTATTTTCCCCCAAAAGATCTGTCCCGGCTTCTGTTGGTCATTCCTATCGCACCCGTCGTGTGAATACTGCGCGAAGAGTTTGGTTTTTTTTTATTTGTTTCCTCCCGGAGCACCACTCCTCATTCTGATAACTTCATCTGTTTGCATCTTGAGCTGTTTCTTTCAGCTCTAGGTAAGCAGCTGCAGAAAAATGAGCTAAATACGACCCTGTACAGAAGTTGCTTATCAGTAATTAGGGCTTAAAACTGAGGAAGACTGGGCATTCCTAATTTCCTCTCTCTTCAGGATTAAAATAATAGTCATGGTAGAGTCCTATTGTATGTTCCTTATTTGCTCTTTTTAGAAGCAGTCTACCTTTCAAGATGCGATGACCTGCCCTCTGCGTCAACACTGTGCACCGGGGTCTTTAAAAAAATCGAGATGTTATTTATAAATTTAAGTCCAAAGCTCTTTTCCTATTATTGTTCTTTGTAAGGCTTTGATTACAGTACTGTGAAGTCTGAATACTCTCAAAAGAGCTGTTAAGACCGTGGTAACACTTCTAGCATTTTTCCTCAGGTGAAGATTCTACTGAGTTGAAGTTAATCCCTTTTGATGTTAATAGTATTGTTCATGCATGTGTATGGCTAAAATGGACTTAAAGGAGGTTATGAGTGATCGTTGATTGACATAAAGGGAGTTGATTTGAGGGTTTGTCATCTTAATAGTTATGATTTCCTGAAACAGCTTTTGAAATAAATCACTGCCAGGGAACAAGTAATAGCCAGCTAGGGAGTAAACTTAAGGTAAAGTGCTTTGATACCAGTAACAACTAGCAGACAGTTCAGTTAGATTTTTTTTTTTCTTCTTGTAAAGCTGTTTGAGACCTGTTTTTAATTAAAAACATGTAATTTATAGCTTTTTCATTGACATATAGCTATTTGCTTAGCTTTACTGCCTCATTTTCCAGTCTGTTAGCATAGGTGAAAGGGATCTACTACTGAAATGCAACAAGCACATAGTTGTGAAAAACTTAGCCTTCAGCAAATTCTCATAAACTTGCTTATTTCCAGACCTGGAGAGTCTGAAGTGACAAAGTACTTCTTTAATAGGAACTATGTAAAAAATCGACACGTATCCTTCGGTGCAATACTTCCAAGTTTAAAATAGCATATACATTCGGTCCGTAAGCTACAGAACCAAGCAGTAACAGAACAGATCCAATTTAGAACCAGTTTAGTGGCATCTTGGGTTTGCCCCTGTACTCAGCGCTGGTGAGGCCACACCTTAAGTCCTGTGTCCAGTTCTGGGCCCCTCAGTTCAGGAAGGATATCGAGGTCCTGGAGCAGGTCCAAAGGAGGGCAACTGGGCTGGTGAAGGGACTCGAGCACAGATCCTATGAGGAGAGGCTGAGGGAGCTGGGGCTGTTCAGCCTGGAGAAGAGGAGGCTCAGAGGAGACCTCATCACTCTCTACAACTCCCTGAAAGGAGGGTGTAGCCAGGGAGGGGTTGGTCTCTTTTCCCAGGCAACTCTCAGCAAGACAAGAAGCACGGTCTCAAGTTGTGCCAGGGGAGGTTTAGGTTGGACATTAGAAAGAATTTCTTTACAGAGAGGGTGATCAGACATTGGAATGGGCTGCCCCGGGAAGTGGTGGATTCTCCATCCCTGGAGATCTTTAAAAAGAGACTGGGTGTGGCACTCAGTGCCATGGTCTGGTAACTGCAGCGACAGTGGATCAAGGGTTGGACTTGATCTCTGAGGTCCCTTCCAACCCAGCCAATTCTATGATTCTATGAGATGGCAATGGCCATGAAAAGGTATTGAGCTGAAGCTTTGTGCTTCAGCTGCTGCTCTCCTCCCAAGAAGTTTCAGTTTCTGCTTGCCATGCTCTTTTTTATCTTGTGTTTAGCTCTATGGTGGGAAGTTAAGCTGCATTCTCTTACTCAAATTGCAGTGTTCTGCTGATTTTGATTCAGTTTGGGCTTGGAATATGACCTTCCGTTCCATGTTTCCAGGGTTATGGATCTCCAAAGTTTATATCAACAGCTTGTACCCCTGCCAGATGAGCTTGCATTGTAACAATGTCATTTAGGATGGTCTAGAAAAGACTTTAAAAAATGCACATGTTCTGTGTGCACATGTGTTGAAAGTGCAGAATAGGGAGAGTTCAGCCTTCTTAATAATAGTCAGGGCCATGTGGAATAGACCTCCAGGCTTCATTCCTTTGGAAATGTACCTTTTGTTCCACTTCTAACTTGATAAGTCTCCAGCAACTGCAGGTAATTCATATGAAATTTCAAAATTGGTTACTAAGGAGCAACTAAAGGCAGCTCCATGAAACCAGTGTTACCTATTGATGTCTGTTAATGGGGTTGCAGTGACATAACTGTGCACTGAATAGCTCATTTAGTGAGGGTAACCTGAAGAATAATTGTATTACTTACTGTATTCATTCTGGTCTTAATTATTTAGTGAGTGTGGATATAGGCAAAATGGGAATTTTTCATGTAACCAACTCCTGAGTCATACATTTAAGACTGAGGAATGTGGGGCATATGTGGAGAGTGGGAGTGTGTTCTGTGAAGTACAGACAAGGAGGTATAGTGGGTTGCAGTTAATAATAATTAGAACGTAGGTTCTTTTAAAGTCATTAAAATAGTGAAAGTAGGTATACAAACATAAAATATATGACAAGATAATAAAATCTCTGTAGCTGGTGCTCATGGGATTCTTTTTTGAATTATGAGTTCACTTTTGACATTAAACTTCAGAAAGTTGGTGGTAATAACCTGAAAGAATTTAAAGTTACAAGAACTGGGAAGCATGTTTCAGTACAAAAGATTGGTCTATTTAAGTATTAAAAAGGGAGGGAAGAAAGTAAAATGGTGATATATATATACCTGTATTGTGGATGACAACATAAGAGCAGCAATCAAAGGACCCAGTGGCAGGATTTAAAGAGCCCAAATGGTTTGTTTTAAATTATGTCTGTAGTCTGCAGCATTTCTCTAATTATTGAAAAAGTAGAAGTTTTCTACATCATAGTGCACCATGTGTAAATTTCTGTAGGGTAAAAATTGCTGTATAATGTATTTGCATTATATATCTTGCCCCTGTACTCAGCGCTGGTGAGGCCACACCTCGAGTCCTGTGTCCAGTTTTGGGCCCCTCAGTTCAGGAAGGATATCAAGGTCCTGGAGCAGGTCCAAAGGAGGGCAACCAGGCTGGTGAAAGGACACGAGCACAGATCCTATGAGGAGAGGCTGAGGAAGCTGGGGCTGTTCAGCCTGGAGAAGAGGAGGCTCAGGGGAGACCTCATCACTCTCTACAACTCCCTGAAAGGAGGCTGTAGCCAGGGGGGGGTTGGTCTCTTTTCCCAGGCAACTCTCAGCAAGACAAGAGGGCACGGTCTCAAGTTGTGCCAGGGGAGGTTTAGGTTGGACATTAGAAAGAATTTCTTTACCGAGAGGGTGATCAAGCATTGGAATGGGCTGCCCCGGGAAGTGGTGGATTCTCCATCCCTGGAGATCTTTAAAAAGAGACTGGATGTGGCACTCAGTGCCATGGTCTGGTAACTGCAGCGACAGTGGATCAAGGGTTGGACTTGATGATCTCTGAGGTCCCTTCCAACCCAGCCAGTTCTATTCTATGATTCTATGATTTTTAAAGCAAGATCGAATTCTTTCCTGGGAAAGAGGAATTCAAGTGGTGCTTCCATTCTGGAACTGATCTTAAGCCAGGGGGGAGTAAGAAAAGGGCAGGTGGGGTTTCCTCCTAATTGCAGGCAAAATTAACCCAAGAAAGCAGTGTTGGAAGACTGTTCACTTAATACACAATGGCTGGACACAAGAAAGGGGATGGCAGCAAGAAAAGAGGATGTGGGAGTGTGTGACTGTGTTATAGCCTGGGTTATACAAGAGGTCAAGCTACATTGTAAGAGGTTATTTCTGGCCTTCTGAATTGAAAGAAAAGATTCCTCTTGACTTTAGGAGTGTTAGATTTAAAATAAACTGCTGCCAAACTTCTGATTCTTTTTTTTTTTTTTTTTTTTAAAGATGTAAAATTAAGGTGTAAATTAAATGATTGTGCATTTTTCCCTTCTTATTGGAAGTGTTCACATTTTAAAAAGATATTTTTCACTTAAGCACAGTTCAGTTTCACTTACCTGGTTTTCTGATTCACTTGCAGGGATAATTTTGGGTGTAATTTGACTACAAATTTAACTGTCTTATAGGTAAAGAAGATATTATCCAGTTGTCATAGTTGATAGCATTCTACTAACCTTCAAGACTTGTACTGGAGTTAAAGGTAACTTGTGATTTATTTTTCTTTACTATCACATTTTTGTTGTTGATGTTACAACACTGGCAAACAATGTAGATTTGTAACATACAGGAAATAAATTAACAATATAGTAAATATTTTGACTTTTAGCAAATCTTAAATTCTTAATTTAAAGCCTTGTGATATAAAATCTTCTGTGAAGGCAATTTTACTAGTGACATTTCCTCCATTGACTTCACCTGAACTTTGAGTGCTTTGTAAAGATCTACAGACTAAGTGAAGGCCTAATTGACACAATATTGATTAATTACTATTGGGTGATCCAAAAATAGCCATTCTGTTTGGCTAGTGAAATGAGAAAAGTATGTTCTGTGTATGGTATAAGATTATAGACTTGGATGCTGTACGAGTGGCACAGCTCAGCAAGAATATGTGCTTGTTTATTTTAACAGACTTGGGCAGAAAAAAAGGTTTGTTTCCATTGCAGTACTGTCTGATGTTTTAGTGACACTATGCAAACACTGCATTACAGCAGCTCTGTGAGGGCTGCTACCTGCCCAGCAAGCTGTATAGACATTGCTGACAAAAATGCTGAATAGCACTGTTGAATTTCAGTTTAAAGCACATGGCTCAGTTTCTCCATTTTATATTCTTTATGTAGTTCCTCACATCTGACGTGCTACCTTGAAAGTAGAAACAATTTCAAGAAATCTATGGGCTTGATATGTAAAACTTCAAACCCCAGCAAAAAAAACAAAAAAAGAACCTCAAATCCTGTTACTTTTCTCAAATAATTCTCTTCACTTTCCTGCCTTCTATACTCCTGTACACTGGGTTTTGTCCTAGTTTTGGAGGAAAGCTGAAGGTGGGGGAGTAACAGACTGAGCGGATGACTTCTAGGGAGTGATGAATTATAGGGAATGTTTAGGAGGCTTCATAAGGGAGAATTTCAGATGCCTACTCTTTTCTCTCCACATTACAATTTCCTTTGATGAGAACTTGAAGTTCTGTAATTGGACTCAAGCCTGACATGCTTTCAAGGCCTGACTTCTCTTAAGTTGGACTCTTGTTTGAAAATGGATTGGTGGACTGAATATTCTCAGAAGCAGGTAGAAGTGCTTTGTTGGTTGGTAGTGTTTGCTTTGTTGTTTTTTGGTCTTGGTGTTTTCTTTCTTTTCCTAATGACCATCAAATACTACTGCCATTCAGCTAGTGTAGTGTAGTTGTTAATAGTAGCTTGACTCTTCAGAGACAAGGAGCATTGCAGGAGGATCCTTTCTTTAAAACTGGAGGCTTCTTTACAAGTGTCTATGAGGTTAACAGTGTTTGACTTGATAATAGGAATACCATGGTGCTCAGACTCATCTGTGTCTCAGTTCCTCCTCCCTAGAATCTTTTTGAAGGTTGTTATATGGCCTGTTAACTTACCTTGCTGTTACTAAGTGATAAGCAACCTCAGTGCTGTGGCATTGAATAGTAAACTAGGGTTAGCTAAGGACAATTTAAAGGGACCTATGGATTGCCCTGATGCTCTAGGTTTGACTCTTCCCTTTTGCTTCTAACCTTGTCTGTGTGGTTTTCTGTTTGCAAAGCAGTAGTTCTGGTGAAATCTGTAGGAGATCTTCAGTTACCAGAAGATAAAAATAGACTTTAAAAAAGAAGTGTAGACTCTGAAAGATCAGTTTCATCTTAAATTGCTTGCACTGATGACAAAGCAGAGTCTAACCAAATATTTATTGTTGAAATGACTCTGTAATTAGTAGTGTTGTACAGCTAAATGTAACACCAGATTTTACTGTAAATTACTGCTATTCCATTACTGTGGCTTGGGAAGTATAGACTGTAACTGTGGTATTCTTTTTAGTGGCCTGGATAAGAATTTGACTACAACATTTTAAGAACATAGTTTTTGTATTTTTAATAACATTCTTCACTATGTATTTAAAATGCATGATGTGATCTCTTACCACAATGGAAAATTAGAACAGCTTTTTCTAATTTGGAATACTCAGTTATCCTGTGTATGGGCTTTAAAATACATATTCTTATTTCAAGCTTTTGAACTGGTAATAGGGAGACCTTTAAATTCTGATTGACTCAGCATGTATCCTACTTCTGAAAGTCAAACGAAAATTAAAATGTTAAAAATGCACACTTGTGTTTAACATTTGTTGAAACATTTTTATTGCTTCCAGTTACTTAGAAAAGCACAGATATTAATAAGATATTTTACAATATACTGAGTATGTCCTGAGAACTCCTTAGAGTTGGAACATTTCAGTTTTAGGTCTGAAAATTTTTGTATGACTTCCAAATGCAGAGTTTTCTACTTTGTAGAAACCATTTCTTAATGTGCCCTTTGCTATTTCCTGAGTTGAAAGAAGCTATTTTATCCTGTTTGGCTTCCTCCTTTTGAACTTACACTTAAATGCTGTATTTAAACATGTAACTGCTCTTCTATCATCCATCAATTAAAGAAATGTGGCAAAATACTAAGCCTGTATATAAGTGATTTTCTCTTAGAGGACTGGACCCTTTTTCTTAAATGGCTTTTTGGGTACTTCACCTGGTAGGATATTGCACTATTGGACCATGAATCTGAAGCAAATCGTGGAGGAAGAGCCGGGGTGGAACCCAAGACTAAAACACAAGGAGTATCATAGCATAAACTTCATAGTTAAATCCACGTTAGTCCTAAGAATGCTTTGTTCATTTTCCAGTCAACACTTTTGTACTATAGCAATCTTTGACAAGATATTAACTACATAATGGTTGGAGGCATCTGCTTGGATCAAGCCTGAGGTGCCTATGTATCAGTTCTACTATTCCTTCCTGACAAACTGCAGTTACAAGTGATTTCAGTGTTCAGCCTGTTCTGGACCTGTAACTACATCATGTTAATTAAGTTGTTTTGGTGTTTGGGCTCACTTTCACTGTGTGCTTCCTCTATTCTTTGTGTGCTTGAGGATGTCTTACAGAAAGCAGTTGTTTAGTAAGATCTCTGTGCTTACAGATTTACTTTTTTAAACACATTTCTAAAGACTGAAATCCATACTCTCAGTCTTTACCTCTTATTTCCAGTAGAAAGGGTGAAACCTGTAGTGTGTTAAGACATTTTTTTGTCACAGTTGTGGTTAGTTCCATTCTGTCATTTCAGAAAGTAAAGGTGCTGTTTGAGTTCCATGGGATAATTGCAGAATATAATCATGACTGATTAGAGGTCTAGAGAACTGGTCTTACTAGGAGGGGCTGAAGGAGCTGGGGCTGTTCAGCCTGGAGTAGAGGAGGCTGAGGGGGGACCATATGGCCCTCTACAGCTACCTGAAGGGAGGCTGCAGTGAGGCAGGTGTTGGGCTGTTCTCCCCAGTGACTTGTGATAGGACAGGAGGTAATGGGTTCAAGTTGCTCCAGGGGAGGTCCAGATTAGATATTAGGAAAAATTCCTTCACTGAAAGAGTGATGAAACATTGGAACAGGTTGCCCAGGGTGGTGGTGGAGCCTCCACCTATACCATCCCTGGAGGTATTAAAATGGGTAGACATGGCACTTTGGGAAATGATTTAGTGGTTAAGGTGGTGTAGGACTGACAGTTGCATGTGATGGTCTTGAAGGTCCCTTCCCATGATGATTCTGTGATCTACCATTACAGAGCTGGTATTGCTGAATTTTAAGCAATGATAAATACAAAAGCAGGATTGAAGTACTTGGATTTTGTGTCTTAGAATTTATATTACATTGTATATGAAGTTGTCCCAGTTCTTATAATATGGAAAATGCTTTAGGTTTTATGCATCAGGAGCTAGTGAAAGACAGTATTATAAGATACATTGACATTTTCATGGGATTTTTTTTTTCTTTTTTTGGTTGCTTCTAACCTGAATCAAGGTCTAGGTCTTATTTAAATTAGGAGTTCATTGTGTTTTCCTTGAGTTTCCTTTCTCTTGCTTTGCCTTCTATTTCCTATTGGATGCCGTTCTCTATTAAAATTCTGCAGTTTTCCCTCTTGAAGGTAATTTTTTTTAGTGGAAAAGGTTGGCTTCTTAGTAAAGTTAGATGATTTTTAGTATGTAGGTAGCTGAGTTGATAATTAGTAGTGCAGCAAGCACTTAAGGCATATTTTAGAAGAGTATCATGTTTAATCAACTCTTCTGGATTTACCTGTATTAGGTGGTACTTAAGTTTCTTGCCGTTTCTGCAGCTTCTCAAATCTTGTTTGTTCTTCCCCAACCCCCCCTTTTTTTTTTAGCATAAAGTGATTTAAATATGATTTCATTCTTTTGGGGAAAAGAAGTGGGTTTGTTTGTTTTGGTCTTTGTTAAATTGATACAAGGTTTTTTCATTTATCTTGGAGACAAGTGGTTTCTGCTGACTTTCTTCAGGTTCTGCCTCACACCAATGTGTATGTTTAAGCCATTTGCTCACCTCTAAATAAATCTCTGGCGTGTGTGTGTGTGTGTGTGTGTGTGTGTGTGTGTGTGTGTGTGTGTGTGCATATGGAGGGAAATGTGTGGGAGCACTGTGTGATGGCATTGGTCTGCTCTCAGATGAGCCTTTGACTTTTGAAAGTACCTCGTCCTGATTTGAGGTAGAGGGCTTCTATCTGCTTATGCACTGCAGTGGTGTTTCATGGCAAATATGACTTGGATTAGTCTAGTTGTGTTAGAAATGTTAAAAAATGTCTGGTTTTGTGCAATACATTTTTTCCCCAGGTGTGCTCAGGAAATAGTATTATTCTGTTATTCAAGTGCCTGTTACATTCTTGGACTAATTGTGTGGAAGTTCTCTTATTGAAGTTTCTTGGTATTGTAGAGGCTTGAGTTACTTTCTCACATGACAGAGCAATGTTTGTTTCTGTATAGAGAAGAAACTGAGTTAGAAAGTTTTGCAGTGCGTATTTCCTTTACAAAATGAAAGAGAAACAAAATAATATTTTTTATATTGGTCAAAACAAAACTTAATGACTATTAAATATTCTTCTTAGAACAGCAAGATTGTCCTATAATGGGAATTCCACCTGTACTGTTTTTCTTGTTGTTTGCTATTGTTAGGGTGCTAGCAGTTAATTTTATATATATATATATATATATATATATATATATATATATATATGCATATATATATGACATGTTTTTCCAGTGTTTTTTTGCAAGCTGAAAATTGTAATTGCTTCTACTTTTCATTAGCTTTAAGCAAAATTGCAGAAATTTGCTTTCTTTAGACCTATTTTGCAGAGCATTATTAGTCTGAAGTGGTATGTGACCTATGATGGTATGGAGGGAAAATGTACCACTGTGTAGGAGTTGTAGCTGGAAACACTTGAGACATTTCTGACTATGATTCATTATTTCTTTGTCTGGTTTGGTGAGCCTAGAGAGTAGAGTGTGATCACATGTATCTTGTATGTACAAACATTTTAACAGCCACTAACTGGATTATATTATTTTGCTTCAGTATGAAATTTGAGCTTACTAAGTAGGTGTCTTGGTGTCCATGGATCATTCAAGAGCAGTACTTTAGAACTACTGCTGTTACCATGGGACCTTTAAATCAAGAATATACTTAAAAGTAGCTCTGTAAGTGAGAAAGCTGAGTGTCTGTAGTCTGTATGGAGGCTGCTCGAAGCAAGTGAATGCTGGGCTTTCATTTACAGCAGCAGATATACTGTTTTGCCTATGATTTCTTTTCTCTCTTTTCCATTTCAGTCTTTTCTGTCCCCTTCATCCTTTCGGCTCCAAGCCCTTTATAACCTTCTCCTCCCCACTGCATTTTCTTCTGTTCTCTTGTTGTTTTTGTTCTCCCTTTGAATTAACTAACTCTAAAGTAAACACTACTGTTTGTTTGCAAAGTTTTGTACAACTGAAGAACTGCAGAACTTTGCTCTGCTAATCATTACTAAAGAAACATTTGTAGTGAGTTGAGAGTGGGTTTTTTGTTGGAAAGGTGTTCAAAACTTTCTGTAGGGTAAGCAGTAAAAGGTTACCAGGTCCACAGCTGGGATTTTTAAGTGCTGCAGTACTTATGAAAGGCTTCTTGTTGCTTTATATGAAGATGATTGCATTTAGGTCTTTAGCTGAAACTGAAGAAGCCACCTCAGAATTGTTTCTTTAAAATGGGCAACATAACTATTGCTGCAAATAAAATCTAATAAAGGCCTTATGAACATGATTGCAATATTAAGACTCTTCTCTTGCAAAATCAAACTAAGCTGAATAGCTAAACTAATGCAGTCATGCAGTGCATCTAATCTTTTGTTTTGGAAACCAGTGATGCTCCTTTCACCCTACTAGACTAAGGGAGATGCCTTGTTAGCATTGAGTTGCATCTTCGTTTGCATGAGGGACTTCTTCACTGAATAACCTGTCAAGGTGCTTAAAAATACTGCCGTAGGCTACACTTACTTTTCAGGTGTATGCATTCATTCACAAGACAAAACCATCTTTGATGCCAATACCCTGAAGGGCTAAAATATTCTGCAAGAGTTTTTCCAGCAATTATTGGAGTGCTTTTCAGCCACAGGAGCATGTGTATGTTAATGAGTTGTCCAATTTGATCCGTGGACTAGGTTGTAGTTAATTTTTTTAATCACTTGTGTGCTTTTGTTGTTTTGCTGCTATACTTTAAAGCACACTTGCAAATTTTAGTGTAGAAGTTTTGAGGGATCAAGCAGAAAGATGAATTCTTAGCTTTCTGCTGCAAAGGGAGAAGTCACAGTGAGAGAAGTTAACTAATTCCTATGGAGAGCATAGGTACAAGCTGCTGGGCTTTGACTTCACCAGCTTTCCCTTTGTGATTGCTGTGCTAAAAAGGACATAACTTTTGGGGTAAGAAGCAAGAGAAAAGGAGGTATGTGAAGTTGTGGGTGGTTTTTTTTTTTTGGTTGGTTGGTTTTTCTGTGTTTGTGTTTTGGTCATTTGTTTCTTGTTTTTTCTTAAGTCACATGTTTTTGTTCTGTAGCTTTTTGTATTCTTTTGTACTCTTTTTTTGTATGCTTTTTGTACTTTTTTGTACTTTTCTGTAGGTTAAGGTGTACTTTTCCCCCTCAGATAAATGCTGGTCTTTTTCTTAGAGCTAGTGGGCTCTGGCTATTTGTCTAGCACCATAGTGCAAGTGGTGGTATTCAAAGATTTGACTAGCAGTTAGTTCTTGAATAGCATGAAGCAGAAAGTGAGAAGTGCAGAGACTTAGTCTGATGCAATGACTCGGTATTATTGTGGTTTTGTGCTCACAAGACATTTGAGTCAGCATATCAATGTATGTTCAGTAAGATGCTGCTTTGTTTCCTGTTGGATGGTTTATTTTCCTCTTGTGAAGGGAATTGTAGTTTAAATATTTGTCAGGCTACAAAGATAAATATTTCTAAAGCATCTTCACTGAGTTGTGTTGACTTAAATATAAGGAATATATAAGAAAGGCAGAAGTATTAATTAGCAGAACTTGCATCTCCTGCTTATGATAGACTGTTATTGTCTACAGTAACACAATTTTTAAACTGTGACTGTCTATAATAACTTTCTCAGATCACTACCAGCAGTTTGCACAAGAGTGAGTGTTGAAATATAGCAGCTGATAGTCATGCAGAAAATACTTTTTAGGAGGTATTATAGTGAAAATTGCTTTTGTCTTTTTTGTTTTGTTTTGTGTTTTGTTTTTTCTTTACCCCAAAATGCAAAGCTGGATGCATTAAGATATATCTGTTTTTTTTTTGGTTTGTTTTTTTTGTGGTATTATAAGACAATTTTATCTATTATATAGCTTGCATAAGCATTAGGAGACTAGAGTGTTATTAAATATAAGGTATCTCCTGACCTTTCGTAAAAGGTTGAGTTGCCATTATGAGAGTTCTAAATTGGATCTGCTGAGTTCTTATGGTAAAATGTCAAAGACCCTTCACTTTTTTTTCTTCTTCAATGTCAAGCGAATTGTATCTTGATTTATACTTTTTTCTCTTTTTCCAAGTCAAGAAACTTAATTAAGCAGCTGAAGCTCTACACAGGCTGCAAATTAACTTCTCTAATGTATTTTATGAGAGATACCCCTAACATAGGTCACATAGAAGCTGATACAGTCGTTTCCCTGTGTGAGACTGAAGTGCTTTGTTTATTGCCTATATATGAACCATCTCTGTCTAAGCTATCTGTGAAGCTTTGAAACTGTCAGTGTTCAGACCAGAAATAGGTGGACTGCCCAGCTCTGAGTAGAGGTAACCTTTTGATTCAGACATGTCATTTCTGTTTCCATTCATAGTGGCTGTACTTTCTGCTTTTAGTTTAAGAGTTCAATATACCCAATAAGGTAAACTGAAAGAAATTCCGTGCTCTTGTGACGGGGGCTATAGAAAGGATGACATGAGTTATTTATAGCTGGAGGAACTACTGCTGCCAAAATTCCAGGATGACTGTATAAAATTTTACTTTTTCAGATTTTTCAGCTTCAACAGGTACACTGATAATCAGTGTGAACTTAATTTGAATACTTGCAAAGCCATAATGAATGTTTAACCAAAGTTATCAGACTGATAATTCAGGAGTCAATTTAAAAATTTTTTTAAAATTTATTTTTTAAAAATCTACATTATCATCTGTGCATTATCCATTCAAATACAGCAGCCCTGCCTTCTTGCTTTTATGGCCAGCTAGCTGTCCACACGTATCTGAGTGCAGATTTCTTTGGGGTGAAGGCACAAATTAGTCTGCAAGGTGGTGGATAGTGAGCAGAGGGAAGAAACCCCGAATGAAAAACTTGTTATGAGAGTCCTGCAAGCTGAATAAATAGGATTTAGTGATCCTGTCTGTGTACTATCAGCTAAAACTGGCTTATGTTGCTAGATTGTTTTCTAACTTTTTCCAACAACTTACTAATGAACGTAGTAGTAATGTGCTAAATCAGGAAATGAGCAGTAGAATTTTTAGGTAATAATCAGTGGTTCATGTGTTTGAAATGTTGCTTCACTCATGTTCTTTCTCTTTTTTCCTCCCTTCCTGCTCTGATGCTCCACTCTGCAATATTCAGTAATAGCTGGAAGTAGTAATGTGGGAATACTGAAGCACTAGCCTCTCTTAGCTAGTGGTGACAAATACATTGACCTTTTTGTAATCCTCCTCAGAATTCATTTCAAGTATATCTGAAGGCATCAGGACTTCAAATATTTAAAACATAAGTTCCAGTGGGAGAACTTACGAAGTATGTTTTTCTCTCACTTTGTTTTGTTCTTTGTGATAAAACATGGGCTTTCTTCCTGTCAATAGATGTTCCTGTGTTGTCAATACCTCTTTCCTTTGTTTTCTTCCATTATTCTCTAAATATACTTGATACAGAACCATCCAAGCATCATTAAGATAAGTTTTGCCTAGTGGATAAGTGCTGACTGTAAAGCTAGTAAGCCAAATAAGTTACTTATGGGTTCATACTAGAGACTCTGCTAATTTGGATGCCTTTCCAGTGTAACTAGCTTTGTTAGTCCTGTAGAAATGAAGTATTATCAAGACCTCTTGACCACTGCTAAATTTTGTCATAAATGACCATTGAACTTAAGCATTACTAGAGAATAATAACAAACAGATGATCATCAGACAGTGTGGTTGCGTGAGCCTTACCTCTGTAGGAAACCAGGCCCAAAACTAGTGATTCAAACATCATTCTTATTGGACTTTGAGGTGGTCTTTGTCATCATATTCCTAACACATCTGATAATGGCTTGTGTCTCTTGGTCTCAGTTTGATTACATTGTTAGCTGGTTTGAGGTAGGCATTATAGGTTTTTTTTTTTTAAGTACTTGGCATGTGTCATAGCAAAACAAGAAAGCATTCTTATCTTTACTCTTTTTTCCTACTTCCCTTGCTGAATATGATTAGTCATGTTATTTCTGCCAGGAGTTAGGGAATTGTTGAAGTTGGAAGGCATCTGTGGAGATTGCCCAGTCCAATCCTATCTCACACTCAATGCAAGCCTGACCTGTCTGGTCAGTTTTGAATACTTCTGAGAATGGAGACTCCACAGCTTCTTTGGGCAACTGGTTCCATTGTTTGGTGACCCTCAGAATTAAAAAAAAAGTATTTTTTTCTCCATATTTAAATAGAATTTCCTGTATTTTGATTTGGCTCCATTGCCTCTGTCTTTTCACTAGGTACCACTGTGTTGAGCCTGGCTATGTTTTCTTTGCTAACCTCATCAGGTATTTGTACACTGTGATATGATCCTCCTGACCCCAGGGCTTCTCTTTCCCAGGCTAAACAATCCCATCTTTCTCATTGCTTCCTCATACAGCAGATGCTGCAAGGCTTTAACCATCTTTGGACTTGCTCCAGTATGTCCTAAACTCTCTTGGACTGGGGCACCAAAAACTGGACAAACCTGCAAACCATAATGTGCAGCAGGGGTGGGATGGTGGAAAACAGTCTATGGGGCATCTTATAGGTATGGGGGGGGATTACTGGTTTGTCTTGTAGTACTCTGTTGTGTACAGTCTGTGTACATTTTGCCAGTGATTACCTTGGCACTCTTAAGACCGTAGTTCGTATTGGTTCCAAAGACCAGCTTCCAGGCTTGTATTGGGTACTTCAGATAGGAATTAATAGGGTAGGAGAGGATTAGGAAAAAAGAGAATTCATACCTGTGTATATGTATGCGTATATATATAATATATACAGGAAAAACAGGCCTAGTTGTGATTTAGAAAATAATGGTTAAAAAGTTACATGATTTAACTTCTAAAATGAAGGAAAGATACTTTTTCTTTTTTGTTTCACATTGATTGTTATGTCCTTGTGCAGCTCTGTCTTAGAGATGTCAGATGGTGCTAAAGCTCTATGTGGTACACAGTTGTTAGACTTAAGGTAGTTCTGGAAATCCTAGAACTGGGAACCAGAAGGCATTGTTTCCAATTTCAGTTGAGAACACTGATTTACTTTAGCACTTTCTTTCCATGTGAAGCCTTTTGCCTGCTTTTTGCTTCAAGAATGACTAATACTCCTGGTTAAATGGAGTATTTGTGGACTACCTTTTACTCCCAAGCAAGTCTTGCTCCTGCACAAATTCACTGGGTGGTGTTGACTTTTGTTCCAAAAATCATTAACTGTTTTGCTGAATCCTCTAAGCTTTTAAGTTCATTCAGCTGGATATATCTTTAGCAACTGAAATCTGACAGCTTGTCATGACTAAAAGGTCTTATTTCCTTTTTTGCAAATAGGAAAAGATGTTAACTAGCAGAAGGATGTTAGAGACAATACAGTCAGGATCATTGTCTTAGTAACACTTAAGTAATTTGCTGGGCATCTTTCAGTGCATGGACAACTCTTCTGTTAGATCTAGATGAAAACTGATTATTCTTTGGAGGCCTTAAGAAAGTAAGAATTTGCTTAAATGTGTTTAGATAATTTTTGATGCAGTGTTTTGATATGGTTAATAATAGATCTTTCACGTTTGTTCTTCAACAAGATCTTCTGAATTTATCTGCCCTTAGTTTTTCCTTAACTGGGACTCTTCAAAGCCTAATTTTGGTTTCCTTAGTATTTTACTAGTATCATTTATATAACATTATACCAAAATAATTAATTTGACTATCACCATTCTGTAGTAATGCAGCAAACAAGAAGTGCCTCGGCACTGCAATTTGTCTGCTATTTGATTCCCTGACCTATATGTTTTGCTTTTCTTCCTACTATCTTTCTGTTGCCTTTTTAAGCATCGCAACCTATTAATCATCCTGTATGTATCCTGTTATTTATTTGAAATCTCTGGCATGGAAAGTCTGTAGCAAACTTCCCCTCTCATGAAGATTTTAATCAAGAGATGCCACAGCTCAATTGCAAAACCCATAGGCCCTCACAGAGAGCTCCTTTTCTGTTTCAGACCAGTAGAGAGACTACTAGTAGACCACACAGTAGAGTGGGCCAGGCAGCTAGGGCCATAGTTGCCAAATAAATACCACACTTCAGCATGTTTTAAAGTGTTTCACGAGTAATGGGAGACAGAATAAAGTGCTAAACTCCAGATCTTGTTCTGGTGATTGTCATCCAAGGTGTTAAGAAAATATGGAATATGAATGAGCAAATGAACCTGAGTATTCCAGGCAGATAATTAACTGGCTTCTTTTAAAAGTGGATACTCTGCAGTTTTTTTCTCTGACCTTAAGCACATGGGAAAGAAGACAGTTTCTAAGCAAAGGAAAAAGGAAATTGTCTCATATTTATTAAATCCTTTTCCTATCAGGAAATATGCATCAGAATTATATGTTTGGCAAGCAAGAGTACATATTTTGGCACATACTCTCTTTGTAACTTTTAACAGCCTGCCAGCATTGCAGGCAACACTAGCAGCAGTCTGTGTCCCAGACAGTTTTCATAGTAAATCCCAGTGCCTGCAGTGGGGAAGCAAGCTCCATGGGGTTGGGTTCTATTTGGTCTCCTTTTTGTTCCCTAGTGCACTGACACAAGAGGGAAGGAATAGCTGGAAAAGGCAAGGAGGCAGCTGTGCTGGTGGTAATGTCTGCCTCCTAGTTAAATATCCTGTGAATATTACCTAAATTTGAGGACACGCCAGGCTTGTTGTGATGGAACCAATGGTCTGCAGTCTAATTGTATTTGAAAGATCTTCTGTCAACCATTGTTTGAGTGCACAAACAGAATCACAAATGGCACTGCCCACGCAGGCATTCCAGAAATTTTGTACGCAGTCTTTTCTTACTTAGCAAATGCAAAGTTGATCGTTACTTCCAATTTTTAAGTCTATGGCTCAGATTTTTGTAAAGTTCCTCTGGGGCCAAGCATAGTGTCTTAAGTCGGTGATCAGATCCATAGTGATAACCAAGCCCTTTGACATTACAGTGGCTCCCCTGTTTGCACAAGAACAGTGGCAAAACCCTTCTGAATTGTGAAGAGGAGTAAACAAAGAGTTAAATGGTCTTATGTGGGAAAGATTCTGAGGGAAAGACCAGATGTCCAGTATCCCTTTTGTTTTCAGGAAGAGTGTAGTACCTTTTTTATGCATGTTTTTTTAAAGAAACTTCAATTTTTTAATATGTTTAATAAAGCTTAATAAGGTACCTGAAGTGTTATTTTAACAGTTTGAGTGTTTTATGTAAACTTGTTCTTCTGGATCGTTTGAATAGAATACAGTTATGAAATTTAATGGGAACATTCCATCTACAAATACATTTTATCATTGTGGAATGAACATAGTGAACATCAAGTCATGGAATCACATGTTTTTCCAACTTAATGTCTTCAGGTTTTATTGTATTTAAAACTTGCTTTAAAGTGTGTAAAGCTTGCATCCTAAAATCTAGTATATTTCATTAATATTAAAATTAATTCTTTGAGGGACTAAAGGTAATTCAGTAGGGAATATTTTTACCAATTTGTTTGACTGTAAACTGCTTTTACAAAGAACATAAATACATCTTCTGGTCTTGTTTTAATTTTGTTCTGTGTTTTTGGAGAGATTTTTAGAGCCAGTCAGTTTTCTCAAATTCTGAGGTATGTAGGTTTTGAATAGAACCTTAACATAAAATGGAAGCTTATCTATTGATGTTCTTTGTAACTTCATATAAGCTGTGTCTTGTGGTGTATTTTTTGGCATATACAGTCCTTATTGATATATTTGGTTGTGTGACTTGTCTGACAGTAACAAGTTGTTGGTACTTAGCTCAGTTTTTTCAAATATCTGTTAGTCTGTGGTTTGATCTCAAATATGGCTTTTTAAGTTTGCACCAAGAAAAGCTAAATCTACCAAGAGTAAAAGCTTTGATTACTGTGCATATAGACACTACTCTCCATTATTTGGAGGAATTAGATTAACACAACAGTGTATTTGTTTTTCTTCAAAGGAGCCCTGAAATGCTGCCAATTAAAGGACAATTGAAATAACTGTAGTCTTCCATAGTTTCAGTTTTATCTACCACAAAGTGGTTTTTATCTTAATAGAATCAAGGTGTTGAGCATGACTTAGTCATTAAGATACAGGAAGATTTCCTAATCACTCATGTTTGAGGCTTTCTCGGTATGTTCATAAGCATAGTTTTTGCTGTACAGAGATTCAAAAAGTTTATTCTGAAAGCGAAGTGCCACAGGTTTTTTTTTGGGTGTTGTTTTTTTGTTTTTGTTTGGTTTTTTTCTACGTTTAGATGTCTCCCTCGAGTCAAGGATCCTGGATTTAATTTCTGAGGACTTTGGTATTTCACAAAAGGTTGTAGTCATAGACAAGACAAAAAAAAAAATCACTATTTGCCTTAACCATATCATATAGTTCATTAATTAAGCTGGTATCAATTATCAGGAAAAAGTTACTGTTCATTTGCAGATTGTCTCTTTATAGCAGAAAACTAAACAAAGTTTTGATTACATGTTATAATTCCTTTGGCAGCAGTTCTCATTTGGGAACCTTCTGTCACGCTTTCCCTATATATACCCCCTTCCCTTTACCACAAAAGAGATTGCTGCTTCAACTTTTTCCACATGTCCTATGAAGACAGAGATCACAAAATCATAGAATGGTTTGGGTTGGGACATCAAAGATGATGTAGCTCTAATCTCCCTGCACGGGTTAGGGACATGTCTCACTAGACCAGGTTGCTCAAGGCCCCATCCAGCCTTGTCTGGAACACTTCCAGGGAGGAGGCAGCTACAACTTCCTTGGGCAACCTGTTCCAGTGTCTCACCATACTCACAGGGAAGAATTTCTTCTTAATGTCTAACCTAAATCTCTCTTGAAGTCTGAAACCATTTCCCCTTGTCCTCTCACTACACACTCATGTAAAAAGCCCTTCTTCAGCTTTCATGTAGGCCCCTTCAGATATTGGAAGGTTGCTATAAGGTCACCTCAGAGCCTTCTCTTCTCCAGGCTGAACGACCCCAATTTATTTAGCCTATCTTCACATAGGAGAGATGTTCCAGCCTTCTGATAAATTAGTGGCTCTCCTCTGGACATGTTCCAGGAGCTGTGTGTCCTTATGTTGGGCACTCCAGAACTGGACACAATACTCCAGGCGAGGTCTCACAAGAGCAGAGCAGAGGGGGAGAATCACCTCCCACAATCAGCTCCCTGTGCTGCTTTTGATGCAGCCCAGGACCTGGGTGGCTTTCTGGGCTGCAAGTGCACATTGACAGCTCATACCTTATACCAAAGGTACAATTCTTGTTTGTCTTAGCTTTTTATTTAGTTGGCTTATCCTTAAACAGTAACAGTTAATTTTAGACATTAACTGGGGAAATTTATCTTAAACTGGAATCATAATTAGTATTTCTAGCCATACTAGATGGTATCTAGCGTCCTTCTTCTAGTTATGGAGCTGGTCATTCAATTTTCTTAGTTTATCTTGGTTAGGAGAGGACACACTTGATTGCACTGCAGTGAAAAGTTGAATGAAAGAGCATTTTAAATTTTTGTTTTGAGGTGTCAGATGGTGCAAGATTTAGATATCATAGCTTTAAGAAATGGTGCTATCTTGCCTACCATTGCAATTTTACACCTGTTTGGTATTACTGAATGGAAGGAACAATGCTTCTTACTTTAAGACACAAAAATAACTCTCTGAAATTGCTATTGAAAATACTTTGCAGTTTAGTCAGAATTATGCCATAGGAATAAAGCTTTTAATGGCTGAAAGACTATGGAGAATAGTTTTTAAACACAAATGACCCTATGGCTGAGAAGTGCTGGCAAGTTGCAGATGCAAAGAACAGAATTGAAGGGGAAATGTAGATGTCATACAATAGTTCTTAAAATTTATGTAGCCTGAGTCTGTAAAATACAGGTTGCTAGTGGCAGTTCAGTTAAGTGTAGCTGTAAACAGAGGGACAGCTGTAAAGAGATAAGAATTTATAGTATGGCTTTGTAGAGTTAACTGTAAGCCTTAATACACAAGAATGTTTCCTGAGGCACTTCAGGAGGTTCCAGTGAAATAATTCACTGTAATAATTTAGCTGTAGCTAGAAACAAAGTAATTTCTTTTTTGTTTTGTTTCAGTAGCAGTGTTTGCCTGATTTCTGTCTCTACCCACCCTCACCCTTCCAAAAATGAAGTCAATCTAAAAGCTTAGTTTAAATTAAACCCCTGTGAGAGAGCCTATAGGAATGGCTACACAAGTTTGCCAAACAGCCACTTTTTTGTTTGTTTGTTTTGTTTGTGGTTTTGTTTTGGTTTTTTGTTACAAAAGTTAGTGTTGGTGGCAAAGCAATGGTTTTCAAGATTTTGGAAGGAGGGGGCCAGATAAGGGCAGCAGAAGTTCACCCAAAACCGGAAGGATTAAATTCTCAGGGTGGAGGTTGTGCCAAGACTTTGCCTGTTTTGGCCCAGGAGCTGCTTGAATGGCTCAGGGGGTTGATCCTGCACGAGGTCTGCAGCCCACCTCTTCTGCCTGTGCATCTTGCCCCATCCTCTTGCACTGGCACTCTCTGTGAGAGGCTGAGGTAACCTAGAGTGAAGTTTGTGTCTTGTGTTATCCTTAGCTCTGTGTCTGGTGAGAAATTTGGACAGAGAGGAGCCAGGAGCAGAGTATGGGGCAGCAGGACCAGAGTCACTGTGCAGCGAGGCTTTGGAGGTAACTGGGGCTCCTCAACTATGGGAGGAAGGATGGAATTAAGAGCTAGTGTTGCTGCTGCAGCAAAGCTGAGTTGAATGGTAAAAGCTGGTCTTCCAAGTACTGCTAAGAAGCCTTGGTTTTGCACTGTTCTGTCCCTAAAGTTGCAAACAAATTAAATGGTTACTCAGTCACATGTCTGGTGCTTTTTAATGGAGTAGACAAATCTTAAAAATGAAGTATCAGCAATGTTTAAATGTCTTTGTTTTGCTTTTAGTTGTATCATGTATCTCCTCTGACAGCTGCATGTTTCTTTAGAATGCTTCCTTTTTATTTAGCAGATCATATTAGCTAGAAATAGGAGAAAAGGTTGAGGGAATCTTGAAAAGCTTTAGTGTTTCAATAACATGTACAAAACTTAAAGCTTAAGTAATTTGAGATATGTGGTGCTTGACCTATGATACTCCTCTAGCTTGCTGTTGGAATCAGGTGAACTAGCTAAACCAGTAAATCCACTGTAAAAAACAGACCTCCTTCAACAAATAATTTATATATAAAAAAAATATTAACTAATATGAAAGTCTTTAGTTTCTTGAAAAAAGTTAATGCAGAATAACTAGCTTTATACTGAAATAAAGATGGAGATGTATCATGACAATAGAAAGCTTTTTCTACTAAAGATTTTATTTGTCAAGTTAGCTTCTTCCTGGTATTTCTGGAAGTGCTAAATATTCACCTTTGAAACAGTTTTTTACTTGTTCTGTAGCACATCCATTTGAAGAGAATTTATCGTTAGCATTTGTAGTGCCCGACATAGTCCTTGGATGTCAGTCTTGAGGTTGCCCTGACAATGAGTTCTGAAATGATGTAATGCATCCATGGTAATTTCTGATGCATGTAGTGCCATAGAAAGGTATTGCTTACTTTCAGCAATAAAGTGTACATCAAAGTGGAAGTGATTATGCTTATAATATTGTCTGAATGCAGCCTCAGGCTAGAGATACTGAAACGTTGGTCATTGCAAAGTAAGGTGCTGTGTTTTCTGAGATAAAGTAAATTTTCCTTGAAAATGTTCTTTCTGTGGAATATTTTTTTCATTGCCTTGTGGAGTCTGATGCAAACAGTTGCATTGTGTCAGTCTATTATAATTTTGTGAGAAGTAGATTAGGAGAATCTATTGTACTTTCAGTATTGGTCTAGTCACAGTCTTCTATTTTTTTCTTAAAGTAAGTGTTCCTTTAATTATTTTGAAAAGATCAGAAATATTCATCATTTTTATATAGGCATTCAAACAGATCTGGCTTAACAGTGAGTAGGAAACTGAATTTTTTATAGTTGTCTAGGGCTATCCTAAAGTGACCATTAACTCCTGTGCCCTGTGAGTTCATGCCAAAAGTTCTGTCTGGCTGAGAATCCAGAGTTGCACATTCTTCCTCAAAAAGAGGGAAGCATCAGCAGTAAGTAATGGGTGGAGTGCTGAATGCAGTGGATTTGCAGGGTCATTGCCAAGTCTCAGGACGGTGCTCTGATAGCCCTGTGACTAGATGGGGATTCAGGTAACCATGTTTGCCCTTATGGTAGCCTGATATTGATAATTAACTTAGAAGGGGAGCCACTTCTAGACTGCCAGAAGCTGTGTTTGCTGTGGTTGCAGAGTAGCTGGGGCTATGTTCTTGCTCAAGACGTTAAGTGGTGTTAGTTAGTCAGGCTCTTAGAAGTCTTTATATAATATAGTTGTCTTATGCTTAAGTTTAAAAACATTTCTGAAAAATATCATAAAATTTCAGATTTAATTCTGAAACTCAAGACTTGCATAGAAGTGATAACTGTCAGTTTCTGGGAGTTTATAGATAATCTAGATTAATTGTGTAATGTGTATATAGTGACTTTTTGTAGTTAATTTTGTGAATGAGATTGTTGAGATGGATTTTTATGTTGCTTTGTCTTGTTCGGAATTTAATAACGAACAAATGGCAGAATCGGATTTTCAATGCATGAGTCTCAAACATGAGTGTTTCTGATTTAGAAAATTTAACCATGGCAAACACTTGGTGTATTTGCTAGTGTTTGCTTACTGAGGAGCTAGTCTGTCTGGCCTAATTGGGAAGTAAATTCCAGCTTTTGTTCTTGGCCTTTTTCTGAGTGCTTGGCAGTCTTTAAAGCTGTACACTGCATGAAGAATGGCTTCTCATTGACTCCTTTGGAAAATTCAACAATAGTAACCTTTGGAGCCTGAAGAGGTTTCCTGTAAAGTATTGGCTTGAATTAAAGTTACTTCAGGTAGTTGTGGTGCTGGTCTACGCTTTATAGTTTTGACATCTAAAAGTTGAATGGTATGGTGACCAGTAGTTTAGTGAGAAGGTAGGCAGGAGATTTGCTGTATTAAGTCCTTTTTTGATTGTAAACAAAACTCAGAATATATAATTTTCAGTTTACTGGAAGAAGTTCTGTCTCATGATACCAGACACTTCAAGACATTGAATTAAATCTCTTTAAATGAGAGAACAGGCATGATGCTCTTTTATACCAGTTTTGATGTGTATAGACATATCTGATACACTGGATTTCTTATGGAAGTCACTAATTAACTTTCATTATGGAAGCTGTTGCATTCCAAGTGGGTTTTCTTCTAGGAGCCAAAAATTCACTTCAAGAAATACCTACGCAGCTACCTTGTATTGGCTTTATTAATTAACTGGAGTGCATTGTATTAAGTGATTGAGTGTCCAAGTGGAGGATTAATTATATTCTGCCTCATAATCAAATACTACTGTAAGAAACATGAAACTTGTCTAGGAATCTTCTCTGGCAGAGTTAGAGAAATACCAACCCTCTGTACAATGTGAGAATTGCTCTGCAGTTTTGGTCAGGTACATTAGGGAACACAGCATAATGCAAACCAGAGCACGTTCCAAATTGTCAGTATCTGTAGTGCTTCTGCAGTTTTTCTCCAGATAAATATGCAGGGCTTTGGCAGGATGTACAGTGACGTCTGCTGTGTCTCCTGCGTAGGTTACCCTGTAGCATCATCCTGCTGCCAAAAAGGACGGGTGGGTGAGGCTTCTGTAGCTTGCCAAGGACCTTCAGTGGCTGAGTGCTCACAGTGATGCTTCTTTATTTTGGTTTCTTTTTAAACATCCAGATTTATTTGCATATCCTGACTGAAAATGGTAGCACTGGAAATTAGGTGGTTTTTTGTTTGTTTTTTTTTTACCAGTGTTTTTTATATCTCCTTTCTAAACGGGAGGATATGAGGAAGCTAAATTTAAAGTGAAGGTGTTCTGCATATGGCACACAAAAAAATCAAGATTTGGTGAGTTACTTTGTGATTTTTTTTTTTTTTTTTTTTCCCACCACAACAAATATCAGTTGAAAATTCTTACAAAAATTAGGATTTCTAATAATCTGAATTATCTGACCAATCTCTATTATAATAGGAATTTCTATGACATTTAATGTAGGAGGAAAGTTTGTGAGGAATCCTTGGGTGCTTGAGAGAGATGAGGCTATAGTGTACATACATATGTGTACAAACACTAAAAAAAAAAAAATGTATATGCATGTGTTTCCTGTGTGTAACTTTGGAACTCAGTCTGCTAGTATCTACTAATTCATCATGATAATTTTTGGATTAGCAGTGACAGGGTCTCTTGTGAGTATCTCATACCTATTATTGCTAGTACTTGTATGACTTCATTAATCTAACTGTGTGTACAGGGCTTGTTAAATGTGTGCAGGTGTAATGGTCTGACTGCAATTTTGCAGTTCCTGGCTGTTGCACAGCCTGGTGGCTCCCAAGCCTTCCTCTGTCTTCTGGAGCTCTGAGCAACTCCTACCCTTGCAGTGGCAGCTTTGCATTTGCTCTCTCAGCACT